>NC_090892.1:42956263-42971263 GCF_036669925.1 Montipora capricornis
TTACTGCAGCCCGGTTTGGGATGGTATGAGTGGCTGTTTGAGTGATAAATTACAAAAATTACAAAATCGCGCTGCCAGAGTAATTACTCAATCACCTTTTGATACGAGCTCCAACCTCCTTCTCGCGATGCTTAGGTAGGAGAAGCTGTCTCTTCGTCGTAAAAAGCAGAAAGCTTTAATTATGTATAAAACATTGAATGAACTTGCCCCAGACTATCTTCAATGTCTCTTCACTGAATGCCACATTAATGATTATAACCTAAGAAATCTTGAAGGAAAGCTTTCACTGCCCAAGCCAAATACTAATTACTTAAAACGAAGTTTTTGCTACAGGGGGGCCTGTTTGTGGAACAACTTGCCCCAAGATTTAAAAAGCGTTTGTTCTATTGGGCAGTTTAAACGGGGTATTAAGAAAGTATCTGAGATATCGGATTCCCACACGGCAATCATGTAAAGCAGTTGTACAAGTTTTAATTTTTAATTATTAACTTAACTGATGATTCTCCGTGTCTAAATAAAGATTTACATTACATTACATTACATTACATTACACCATCTCAATACCACTGTGGAGAAAATCTGTTGTACACCAATTCGCAGATTTCCATGTCATCTTGATCAGTGTGTATGAATCTCTGGCAGAACTTCAGAATGTTGACAATTGAATTCTTGCAGGAGTCAGTTGAACTTTTCTAAAAGTGTGAGTCAAGATTTGGTTTTAGTTGCTAAATTATAGAGCTATTAAGAAGAAATTCATTGAAATGGGACATGATAAATTTTGTGGACAACCAAATTCAACTTTGCAATTTCTTCAGTGCAGTGCTTTGGTTCAAGCATTGCAACCTAGGATATCAGTGAGTTGAGATTTGCTGGTTTGATTAGAGTAACCGACTGTTGTTATCATCAAAATTAATTTTAACATCTGCCCTAACATATTGCAGAAAATTGTCGTTAATTAAAGTGCACCTAAATTCAAATATCCAATACAAACATATGTCACCATTGTTAAACAAAATTTCGCTTTTTCTGTACCATGCAAGCTACGTAAACTTGGCAGAACTAGCAGTATTTTGGACCCACGACCGTGATGTGAGAGGCATGGGTCTATTCTCGATTTTACGTCACAAACTGCTTGGCATTCCTGTTTTCAAAGAAATTTTGCATTTCAAAGCAATTTGTGATGTAAAATGGAGAATAGACCCATGCCTCTCACATCACGGTCGTGGGTCCAAATTATGGGTCACCTCGCAGCTCTTACAAGGTCTCACCTGATTGGAGACCACCCTAACCCTTAACAAAAGAACAAATAACAGAAACAATGGACCCTAGGCCTAAAACAAAAGGGCTGCAACTCTATCCTCTAGGGTCCATTGTTTCTGTTATTTGTTCTTTTGTTAAACCTCAAGGGTGGTCTCCAATCAGCTGAGACCTTGTAGGAGCTGCGAGGCTACCGCAAATTACTGCTAGTTTTGATAACTTTGCACATCTTTTCCGGCGGATAAAGAGCGAGATTTTGACGTGCGAATGGTAAAACACGTTTGCTTTAGGTGGGCAGATTAATATTGTGGACGAAAAATGTTTGAGCTTAAGTGCACTTTAAGCTCCAAAATTAATTGCATTTCAGAACAAAAGGAAAGCATTGGGCTTATGTTACTTTGCAGTGGCACTAGCTCTAATCTAATCACAAGATGTGACTCAATAATTTTGAGTCGTCACAAACAGCAAGTCTGAGAAAAATGAAATGTTCATTGGCTCATAACCAAAAAATTACAAGACCTTTTGATAGAATTTTCACTTTTTTAGGAAACCCCCAAGACATTGGTTTGGTTTTGTAAGGAACTTTTATTGTCTAGTTTGATAAGCTTAACACCGATGATAAATGAGCACCAATAACATTACTATTGTTCCAGAGAGTATTTTGAGTTTAAAAGAGTATTAATAGAGAGGAGCCTGTTGCTTTCATACAAAAGGCGCACATGCGATATCCTGGCTAGTTTCCCAGTTTCCTCTGCTATTTGGAACCTGTCAAAAAAAAGACTGAAACTCGTGGGAAATGGCAGTGGTGTATCTTAATGTGAGGCCCATACTTCTTTAGAGGTGCTTGATGTCCCCGTATTACATATTGGTCAATTGCTATTTTTCAAGATGGGCCCCTGATATGCCTTGTAGCAATAAAACAAGTAAGACATCTACATGTATAGAATAGCACTTCTTTCGACATCAGACAAGCACTGATAATGAGATATTGTAATTGCCATGATTATTGTCATGTGTTGCTGGAAAATGTGATCAGAAACTGGTTTCTTTGTTTCAGGCCATTCTAGGTTGTTTGCGGAGACATCATCCATGAGGTGGTGGTTGGGCACAACTCTGATCCATACAGGCCTGATTCTTCATTACAACAGGGAACCCTTAACCCCCCCCCCCTCCCCCAGGGGGGGGGGGGGACCCTAAGGAATTTCTGGTTGGGGATGTGCCGCTGGGACCCTGGAACCCTTAGCCTATACCACAGCTAGTTTCAGCTGGATTTTGCTACCCTACTAGAGTAAACTCCCTAAATCTCCCCTATCCTTGAGTAGCTGTTTTCCAGAAACTGAGGTCACTAGCAGAGTCTAAAGCAAAGCCAAAACAAAACCTTATACCACAATCACTTCTTTCTGAAAAAAGATTTATTTATACTTGTCCAGCAATGCCAAGCACGTACGCACGCATTATCAACTGGTCAGTTTCGTGAAAAATGATACCCTATTCTAGACCCAAACCCTCTGAGTTATATAACCTATGCTAGAGTAAACTGCTTGAAAACCATACCCTTTACAGTGGCACATACCTATATAGCCCATATATGCCAGTACCCCCCCCCCCCGGGCCCTTAACTGAGAAGCACCTTTACATCAAGGAGAAGTAACCAGTTTACCATGCTTCTCTTGTTGTCTCAAAACGTCCGTCCAGACTATTGAACACGTAATCAGTTCATTTGCTGTTTGCTTCTGCAGGGATTTTGCCAGGTGTATCATTGTATTCCTTGCGTGTGATTACTTAAGGTGAAAAAGCAACACATATGTAATTCGTACTACCAGATAAATTTTTATTTGTAAGATTTCAGGTGGCTTGAGAGATATTGCCACATGTAACAGAGGGTTTCCAACTGCCTAAGACTTGGACATCTTCTCTGATTTTTTTGGGTACAAGTAAGATTCGTATCTTTGCATTGTTAAAGACAATTTTAAAAACTTGTTTTGTGGGTTCTTTTACAGCTTTTTCATAAGCTCTAATTGATAAATTTTCTCACACTACTTGTAAGGCAAGATGATTTATGAAGTTTTCGAAATCGTGAAAAACAGAGAACCAGTGGCAACTGAAAGGCTAGCAGTCAAAGGAAACCGGCGAGATGATAACTGTGTACTTTTACCATTGTGGATCGTTTGCTTCGTGGCCTGTCAGTATGTGAAAGCCCCGATACGAGTGTGTTTTATACTTATTTTACTTGACAAACGAGATTGATTTGGCCTAAGGAACTAATTAAAAAGAAGACTACAAAAATTACAAAGAATACGACGTGAAAAACCCCCCACCCCACCAGCACACAAGAAAGAATCCACTTTAACGCATTCTCTTAAGTCCGTGACATTTCAAGATTTCCTACAATTTTCTGTATTCCATGACATAGTTTCAGTTCACGTTTCCTCTTTAAGTCGTGTTAATTGATAAGGAAACGCTGATATCTGTACCCAGGTCCTCTTATCGTGATAATATGGTTTTCAGTTTCGCTCGTTTAATTTCATCAAAGTTCGCAACAGCAGTTCATGGGAAGGTTGAATTACGCTAACGATGCCAGAAAAATGGTTCGATCACTTTCCGCTTGTTATACCCACGCTTTGTTTCTTTTTCTATGCACTTCATTCCGGAATTGTCTCACCAAATTTATTTTCAGCGCCTATCCTTCTCATGTTGAGTTTGTTTCAGTCCATGCCATGCCGTGCGTCTAATCATTTTCCCGCAGTCTCTTAAGTCCGTGACATTTCAAGATTTCCAACAATTCCCTCTATTCCGTGACATAGTTTCAGTTCACAGTTTCTCCTTTAAGTCGTGTTATTTGACGAGGAAACGCTGATATCTGTATCCAGGTCCCACTATCGTGATCCTAGATAATATTGTTTCCGGTCTCGCTCGTTTAATTTCATCAAAGTTCGCATGTTGACGTCACGCATCTAATTATATAAGTGGTTGAAGTATTCATTGAAGGACAGAGAACCTCCACAGTTGGAGTAGTAATCTTACATCGCTCTATCCATTTTAACCCTTTCTTATATTTGTCTGTGTGACATGCCTTAATCAATCAAGGTGATCCTTTTCAGCGCACTGTGCACACCTCGCGCTTAATTTGCTTACTTTCTCTCCGCCACGCAAAATCGATCTGGTGAAGTACACACCGTCATGTTCACATAATCTCCACGCGCCTTCAAAAAAGCCTGGAAAATTCTCAAATTCGGCAGGATTCTGCATTGGAAGTGACGCTTTGCCGATTTCTTTTCGCAACAAATCTACGGTTCTTTCCAACAACGTGATGGCTAGAGCACCATTGTTTCCTTGAACAAACAAATTGAACTCGGAGGTTGCCTCTTTCAAACGTGTTTCGGCAATACTCGAGAATGATCTCCCATTCATAACAGCATAGCTTTGGGTTTCCAGAAGTGAAGCAAATAGCGCAAATTTTCTTGTGTGTTCATGCAATTGTTGAAGAGTCGTCAAATCCTGCCGGGGCGTCTCAAGGTAATGTTTTATCTTTTTCAGGGCACCGGTAATAATATCCGAGGCCTGTTTAATCTCCTCGTTTGCAATCGAGCGTCTTGGAATCACCACATTCCTCAAACTGTCTTGCGCTTCCTTAATCTGCTTCTGGATAATTGTATGGTTTTTAAGAGTGAACCCTAAGGGAATGATGATGGGATTCAACTTCAAAAACCTGTGGATTCATGGAGGACGACAGGGAAGATTGTGAAAAACATTTCTAACAAACTTTCTTGTTTCACTTGCAAGCCTGTATATGTCACGTTTAACGTTTTCCAAGTTTTTTAAAGTCCTTTTGACCTGGTTTCCGTAACGATAGCTGAATGTAACCGCTGTTGAGCAACGAGGGCATCGAATAAGTTGAACACTGCTGTCAATTTCTCGGTGCATCCACGAATCCATTTCTTTAACAGTCAGGATATGACCACAGTTCAAAAGTTGAACATACCTCATATCCTCCTTTAACATCGTACGTCCATCGCCTATCAGGGACGGCAGCTTTGCAGCATGGCAAATTGCACACTGTGTGGGGCAGTTTTCCCCGCACAAGCCAATGCATGGGTGGCTGCAGGGTAGCTTCTTAGGGCAGGGTGCATCACATCGAGGGCGGTCGCATTCCTCGTGACACAGGTTATTGCATTGGTAATGAGGACAACTCCATTTACACGGTTTGTTGCATGGACTGCATAACTCTGAACACAGTTTGGAACACTTTTGATGAGGGCAAAACCTAGCGCATTTGTTCCTGCAAGGCGGACACGGCATTCCGCATTGTGCTCTACACCGGTGCGAACAAACAAGAATTCGGCCGCATTGAAGTTGACATATTTCATGAGATCCCCTGACGTTGCAATCGTGACAGTTTCCGGAACACTGGTGCCCACAAGCAAGCTTTGCATCACAAGGGTGGGGACACGGTATGTTATCTGTTTTAAAGCTGCAGAGCGTCTTAACCTTGTGGTTGCAAGGAAGGGTCCTCGTTACGGCAACGTCGCATGGATAGCTGGAACAGGGTCTCCCACAAACACCTTTACAAATGTGTTTACATGTTGTCTTTCGACGCTTACAGGGCGCCTTGCAAGTAGCTGTTTCGAAATCAAAGCACTGTATTTGTTCCTGATGACCACAGGGATACATCTTCTGTCTTAACCGCTGACACTTCGTTCTTCCACATGGTTGACCACAAAGCCCCGGGCAGCGGTGGCCGCATTGTAGATTCTTTCCACATTGTTCTTCACAAAATTCGCTGCTGGGATCTCTGAAACAACGCATTTTTCTGGAATGGTTCCCTGGGCAGTTGAGACGTTTGACCACTATCCTTTGGCAAAAGTACTGGCAGCAGTCCTCAGAGCATTTACCAGGGCATGGATGACTGCACTTAAGCTTTCGATTGCATGGATTTGAACAAATTAGCCCAGACACATCCTCTGAACAAAGGACGGTAGCCTTATGATATCCACAGCGTAAATCCTTTTGAACTACCACCGAACATTCCAAGGGGGCACAGTCATCACCACACTTCTTTGGACATGGGTGTTTACATGGAAGCAGGCGTTCACAAGGAGCATCACAGATAACTGCGTCAGGATGAAGTGAACATTGAATCAACTTCTCATGACCACAAGATAGCTTCCGGGTCACTTTTTCCTCACAATAACCACTTTGAAGTTCGTCCTGTATGCTTCCACACTTTACCCACTTGTTGTGTCCACAGTTAAGTGAGATTTCAACTTTTTTGTCACAACAGTATTCTTCTGGTTTCGTGTGACAAGGAAGGGTTGCCTCGTGACCACATGGCAATGTTTGTTGTGTCATTTTCGTACAGTTAACACCCGGTAAACCAGCTGTCACAATAAAGCAGGGGATAGACTTCACATGCCCACACGGCAGGTCAAAGTTAACTTTCTTTCTGCAAATACAGTCTTCTGGATTCTTGAAGCAAGGAAGCACGAGTTTGTGTTTACAACGTAATTCCTTCTCTACTTTCACCTTGCATGAAAGTTTTTGTAAACCCGCCTTGGCTACACTGCATTTCACAAACAATCGATGCTTACAAGGTAGATCAACTTTAATTGTTTCTTTGCATGCAACGTCCTCGGGATTCTTGCAACATTTCATCGACACCACATGATTACATGGAAGGTGTTTCTCTACAAATACATTGCACGGCGTAGCGTCGCATTTGCGGCTGCAAATGTCGTTGCAAGGGTGTCCACAGTCTCTTTCTTTTTCACATGGCATTTCGCATTTAATTGCGCTTAAGTCAACGTAACAAGCCTTTTCAATGACATGCCCACAGGAAGGAATTATCGTATTAACCTTCGTCATGCATTCACCACAGAGAGAACCAAAATGGCAGCGCTTTTGGCATGAATGACCTCGCTCACATTCCTTCTGACACAATTGTTCACACTGAACTCTTTTGCATATGTCACCACAAACAGAAGTACACTGGTGGCCGCAATCAAGTTTTCTTTGACACGGAGCGAAACAAAAAGCCTTTTCAGGATTTTGATAACAACTAACTCTTTTCTGGTGGCCACATGGAAGATCCTTGACGACCGCAACATTGCATTTCTTCACGTTACAGTCCTCATAGCACATTCCTGGGCAATCGTGTCCACAGTGGAGTTTTCGTTTGCACTTGTCCTTACACTGAATTAGATAATCTTTCTCTGGGCATAAGACTAGCTTTGTATGTTTACACGGCAGCTCGATGTTAATTTCGGTGTTGCACTGACAAGTTTCTCTGCACCTCCGTGAACACTTATGCCCACAATCAAGAAGTTTCGGGCATGCCTCATTACATTGTTTGTAATCCACGGGATCCATATAGCAGGGCAAAGGCTTCTTGTGCCCACAAGAAAGCGACTTCATAAATGTGACCATACATCGTGAAGTACATTTTTGTCCACATTCTTCACGGCAGTTATGTGTGCATGGCAGCATTTTCTCACATTTCTTTTTGCAGAGGAAGGTTTCAGGATCAACATAGCATGACATTTGTTGCTCATGACTACACTTCGGCACTATTTTTGTCATCTTGTGTTCACATTTTCGACATTCTTGTGGATAATGACAGATGCGGTTGCATGGGTGGTCATTAGAGCATCTAATTAGACACCGTTTTTGACATTCACCCTCCTTATGCTCAAATGCATGGCACTGCTTATCACAAGCATGCCCACAAGGGAGACGTTCTCCGCAAGGCATGTTACATCCTCCCAATGGGTTAAACTCTCTTGCTTCTGTTACAGCCGTGATGTTTTTATGCCTCTTACAAATCAGATTCAGTTTATCGCCAATTGCCTTCTCTTTCTCCAGATCAACACAGATCTCTTTCCACAGCTTGCACTGACTTTGCAATAGGCTGAAATTTCCAATACAGTAAAACCCTTTGCGAGCTCGTGACAGTGCAACGCAAATTCTGTTGGATTCGCCCAGGAAACCAATGCGACCTTCTGAATTGCTTCTTACCAATGATAGAAGAATAATATCATTTTCTTCGCCTTGAAAGTTGTCAACTGCACAAACCTTCACTCCTTCAAACGCTTGCCGTGGCATGTGCTCTTGAAGAAGCAGCAGCTGACCGGTGTACATGGTTAAAACTGTTATCTGGGTTTTGTTTATTCCTTGCCGTAGAAGATATTCGCAAAGTGCCACTAGAAACCTAGCTTCGTGTTGGTTAGCATAGCTTTGTAAACCGTCAACATGGTGTTCCGCTTTGCAGTGTTGAATGAAGAAAAGATTCTTGCAAATTCCGGATATGTTCTCAAAATTGCAGACTGATCCGTCATCGATAATTTCGTGATCGTAAATCCTTTTTGTAAGGGCGGCAATTTCAGGTCGCATTCGGTGTTGAATGGATAGACGTTTACAATCCATGTTGTTCATTACCATTCTCTCGAACAGGGAGACCTCCAAATTGTACGTACGGGCCAATTCATACACTGTAGCCTTTGGACGGAGTTGTTTGTGGTCTCCAATGAGGATCACGTGCTTTGTCTCGTGAGAAAGAGAAGTGATGATATGGGCTTCCATCACCTCTGCAGCTTCCTCGATTATGACAATTTTTGGAGCTACTCTCTGAAGTACTGAGTGATATCTAGAAGCGGTAGTGGTAGTCATTCCTACTACAGTTGCCTGACGTATGACTTGCTCTTCTTCTTCAAATGTGATTACTTCCAGTTCTTCACAAAGCTGTTTATATTCCTGCTCACTCCGATGAATTTCCACTCTGTAGCGTTCGCGGTAGTTCTCAATCCAAAAGAGGTACAATCCCAGTCGGCCTTCTTCTGACAAATTCCAAATGTTGTCAACGCTCATCACCTCAGCAGCAGTCATCATCTCTATGTTTTTCAGTTTTTCCTTTAAAGTTGTGATGTCTCCGGTAATTCGTTTAATCCTTTTCTCCCCTTTTTTGCGCTTTCTTTTCTTTTTTCGTGCATTTCTATTGGCCTCCTCGTCGCCCTTTCTTCCCGCTGCCTGGTTTTCTTCTGTTTCATTCCAGAAAAATGGATTATATTGTTTTTCGTTGTTGACAGGGACCAAACCCACATCATCTTCGCCGTTTGTCAATGATTGGGCTTGTTCATTGTCCACTAACTCCCCCTTTCTCTCGGAAATTGCCATAAGGAGATCTTCCTCACCTTGTATGCGTCTTTGATACATAATTAAATCCGCCTCTCTGTCTACTGCGATGGATTCTTCCTTCACATTGTTTAGTTCTTTTTCTGTGAGAACCTCTTCATTTGTTCTCGTGTGATCAGTGACGCCCATCGGTTCGTGGACTTTCAAAATTGCTGAATCAGATTTTATATCTTGGTCGAGACTGTCACTTGCTTCTTTTAAGGGTGACTGAATATTCGGACTGTTCCTTGGCGGAAATGACATTCCATTTTGAAGCTCCAAAAACCCTTCGTTGCGCTCAAAGGATGTGCTGTTGACCCCGTTTACCCCTGAAAATGGATTATATGTCGTAACTTCTGACATACTGTTTCCGTATGTTTCTTCGACATCACTTGATGAAGTCTCTATTGCTACATAAGAGGGCATTTTGTGGTGTTCATTTCCATAACGAGCATCTAAACTTTTTCCCGTCTTGTCTTTGGCTCCCTCCTGCGTACTTCTGTTACAGGAACTCACCAACTTATCATTACACAGCCACAACGTGAAAGTGTTGGCCGGGGTTCGACTCTCGTTTGCCACGTTAGAGGGAAATTTGGCTTTGCATATTTGATCCACATGGGCTAAACTCATCAGTTCCTCTAGATCGCTGAACATCAAGAGTTCTTTCTCTCCCTTTGCAAGATATTCATTCCTCTGCTTCCTCTGCATATCATTTTCTTCCATTCTTTCTTTGACTTCGTCTCGTTTGTCATACAATCTGAACCGATGAGTAAATTTTTTTAGATTGCAGTCCTCCAGCTTCTTGCTTTTGCTCCTTCCTCCAACGCGAATTATGCTTCGATGATCAAGAAATTCTAACACCTTCTCCAAGAACTGATCCAACGCGTGGTTTGTGTAGCAGACCATCAGCATTGGTGAGGTCTGCATGGGATCCCATTCGAAGCGATTCTCAAGCAAGCATCTGACAATTTTGGCTCCAACGTACGTTTTACCAGTCCCTGGAGGGCCCTGGATAATGGAGAATTCAGTTGTAATTGCCGTTCGTAAAGCTTCGAGTTGGGATTTATTAAGAGGAAGAGCCTCTACCGGAGGCCAGGCTCCAGCTTGTAAAACAGGTACTGCTGTGGCGTTTGCTGCTTCCGAAACATTTAGGGCCTTGCTAAGATCATAGAAAACCGGTGGCTGGGAATCATCGCGTCTAAGATATTCTGGTGGATCGACTTCTTCACTGCAATCAACGAGATATTTTTTAAAAGGCATAATTGTCTCATCCAATTGCTTCAACCCTTCCAGAACATGACGGTACGCTTCAAAGTAGGCCGGTGACTCAACCATTTGGTAACTGCAGTAGCGGCGTTCAATCCCGACAACATCTTGTCCTTCAATAAATCGAATTTCGATTTTTCCTCTCTTCAGGTTCTCTGGCTCACGTTCTGTAACTGTTGCGAAAAGCATAGTTTTAAAGTTGTCTTGGGAAAGGCAAAGAAATGAACCGTATATTAGTCGTTTTGAATGGGGCCATCTCTTGGTATCGAAGCCAGTCACGTCGATTTGCACTTGATAGACCACACCCGACCACGTAAATTTCTTATCAACAATTTGCACTCTGCGATAATTCCGCATCTGATGCTTCCGATCTTGCCTTCGTATATTTTGGATAATTTCTGGAATACCTTCCCTCAGGGGTTCAAGAAAATCTTCTCGAAGTAACCGAAATTGCACATCAAGATAGTGCTCTGCATTTTCGTATTGTCCCTTCGTGATGTTCTTACGCAGGAATGGTCGTTCTTGAGCTGTAATTTCTTTGTTAGTTGGGCAAATCGGTATCTCTCTGAAGTCGTTTGGTGGCTTTTGCCCTGCCCTGCTGGTGTATCGCTTTCCTGTTTTTTGCCTTTCGCTTCTGATGATGTCATCTCGGGCTTGCTTAAAAGCGTCTAATTTCTTTTTTGCCTCATCTTCTTGACTAAAGCCTGAATAACCTACGGCTCTTTTTAGCTGATCGTAAGGAAGGTCGGCAAACGAGCTAGGCAAGCGTGTCAAATACGTCCTAAAGACCTGGATGAGGCATTCAAAAAACCATTCTTTTGAGTCCTTGCAATTTAAGATGACTGATTCTTGAACACGATCGAGAAAGTGGGGAAGCTTTGTTTTCAGAAATATGGACCCTTTCAGTGCCGCAAGAATCTTGTTCGTGCTTTCGTTTAGAGCACCCCTGCAAGCTACAGCCAAAACGCAAGTTAGGTCGTAGATGAACTCCTCACTGTTGTGCTGCTCTTCGTCAGATCTTAGAAGAAACTTGAAATAACCCATCCCCTCAATCAGCTTGCGGACCACCTCTATCGTATCCTTCTCTTTCAAAGAGCTGATGTCGAAAGTGGCGCTCTTCTCCGTGAATGTACAAGGGTATTTATTTTTCTTCGACGATGGATGCACTGAATAAAGCCTTCCTTCGCCTTGTACTTGGTTTCTGCCATCTGTGTTGTAAATTGAACGCAATTAAAGGTAAAATCACTTCTCTATGAGATTGATAAATCAAACTGTTAGAAGGTCGTCAGGCTTGGGTTATCAAATTATGAAAATTACAACAAATTTCCAGCCAACAAAAAGCACGTTACAACTCGTGTTTGGAAGGACATGTATGCAACTTATCAAGATTCTGAACTCGAATTTTCGACTCCTTCCTGTTGGTCCTCAGCAGACAATATGGTCGCGTTTCTGTGAGCCCAGCCACCATGAAAGACAATATTCCCTCTTTGAAACAACGAGCTAATTTTTAGACAAGACCCTCGACTGGTTTACCCTTAAGGCCAAAACAGGTCCTCTCATGAGAGCTCACTCTAATGATATCAGGAATAGTGGAATCCAATTCCTGAAACGTGGGTCCTCATGACTAAGAGATACAGTAAGGAATGGATACAGCAGCTGGCCGTAGAGAGATGTTCTCAGCACAATTGTGCTGCAGCAGACCGTGCTGGAAGCAATTTCGGTAATGTAATGTAACAACGTAGGATTGAAATCCTCTTAGTCACGGCCGTCCAACTAGCTAAATATAAGTGGTGGTCTCTTTGTCTGCCTCTCTTTTGGCCGCCTGTGAGATAACTAGAAGATCAAGTGTTTGCTTGAATTAAGACTGTGAAATAGTCTCAGACGCGGCCTACTGATGCGATAAAATAATGAAAACCTTTCCCGTTAACTTAATGTCAAAAATCGTTTAAGTAGCTTGGCAAGGGCTTTCTGACATACGCCCGCAAGAAATTTCCACTTACATTCTCAAGTTCTCATGAATATGAATTTGAGCAATTCGTACACAATTTTACTCTCTAAAAAGTGAGAAACTTGTTCATACCTCGTGTAATTGGGGTGTGTTTGCGACGTGGGCTTCCCTTTACTCACCTGAAGTCTTATTTCTGTCTCTGCCGAGTGGTGGTTTCTCAAAGCCTCTCTCGCGCTCAAATGATGCTCCTTGTCTTCTGTCTTTGTGAGTTTGTCTGTGTTTGTTGAAAGAATTTCCTGCCAAAAAGGACGAATTTAAGAGCGTAGCAGCGATCTTTCAATTAATCCATTTGTGTGCATTTGCCAGAGCTATGGTGCCATAGCTCATGCGTATGGAGATTTCTTGTTTTCTCGTGGCCACTCAATGGATCGAAAGGATTAGATTCTAGGGAGACAATTTGCAGGGCCAGAGAATTTTTCACAATGCCCATGCTCTGTGATTTTTTTTAAACAGGTAATTCTTAAACTTTACCTTTGAGTCAAAACAGTAAAGAATATTTTGTAGTAGTAACTACAAGATTCATGCTTTTGCGAAAGTAGAACATATGACAGCCAGCCTTTCGTTCATTACATTGGTGTTTGGAGAACTCAGTTTGGTGACGGAAGCTGAGACTACTGATTAAGACTTCCTTCCCTATCTATAACTTTTTAAATGTTTATAAATGTGTTTTTTTGCCTCTTGAACTTACGCATAATCATCCATTTACTATAATGCTAATTCAAGATGTTTGTCCTATACATAATTATCTTACCTTGTGCGTTACTTGTGGCTGGTTGACTATTACCAGTTATTACTCTTGCTCGCGGATTTGGTCGGTTTTTGTTCTGAGATGCACCCTGATTGTTGGCAGGAGCTGCAAAAACGAGATCTTGCTGTTTTATAGGTAAAACTACATTTTTCCTAACTTTTTTTGGTTTCTGTCACCTTTCTTTATCGGGTCGTCTTTAGCAGGTATTTGACCAGACTCTTTTCATTTACACTAGATTGCCCCTTAGGAGACGGTGGCCATCTGTACGATTTACAGAAGAAACCTTATGAAGTTTGTAAGTAGAGTCATCAGGCAATTTAAGCAGTTGTGAACAGAAAGCCTTAAAATAGTTGACTCATGGTCTCACCTTCCTTTCTTCCCTGGAATCTGCTCATTTTGGTTTCCATTTGTCTTCTGGCCCAGCGACCTACTCGTTTGCCATCTTTAAACAAAGAAAACAAGCCATTATTACTATTCTAACCACAGTGGTTGCGAAACTGCTACTTCTAAATAGTCTACCGTAACACACATTATGCAAACAACCAGAATTTAAAAAAAGAACCAGGGAAATTTATAAGCTAGGGTTGAATGTGCTTCAAATGAAGTCCATGAAAGATATTATGCATCGTCAAATAGGAACTCGGAAAACACCGAGCCCCAGATGGGAGTTGAACCCACGACCTTCCGTGATCTAGTATGGATGCTCTAACCAATGAGCTATTGGAGACTCTATGGTGAGCCAGGGTGAAATTTGGGTATGGACTACGAATTCATCACGCAGTCACATAGTCCAATTTTGATAACCATATATGACTCTTAACTGCATCGCGCAGTCACATTAAGGCGCATGCCTCAGATTACTCAAATGAAGTTATGTTTATTTAGGTAGGATGAACCTTTCAGCGTAAGGCTGTAATCAATAGAAGCCCTCACAAAGACAAATACAGTGGTGCATAGTACCTTATTATAGGAAATTAACGCTCCATGAAATTAAGTTATTGGAAATAAACGTGACTTAAATTAACGCCAATTTAATGTAAAACGACTGTCGAATAAAGACAATTTACGCGAAGGAGAAGGTAGAACTTCACAATAAAGGAAATTAACGTGATTTAAACACAGCTGGTGATGACCACTGGAACAAATTTATTCGCCATAGATGCAAAAAAAAAAATCACTGAACAAACTGAGCCCTTTGTTCAACAAGATAGTCCTCAAAATTCTAATTAATGTAGAGGTTAACGGAAAGAAAGAAAGCTTGTACCTTTGTTATTGTTTTGTGTCATGACTGTCTGGAAAGGTTTCAAAGCGCTCAGATTAACACTGCATTTTATGAACGTCGCGGAAAATAACGCTAAACGTAACTAGCGCGGTTTAAATTAACGCGAATTTTAACGATTCGCGTTAATTTCATGGAGCGTTTATTTCCGATAATAAAGTAAAACCAGCTTTAATCAATGACCAGAGAAGATACATTCCAAAGAACAGGCTGGCAGACTGACGTGCGTATGCAACGCTTTGTTGTCATTTTCGTAACTTCTCCTCGATTTAAGAACTC
>NC_090892.1:42976263-42983763 GCF_036669925.1 Montipora capricornis
CAAATTTCCCAGGCACTATTTGGATTGTCTTCTAAACTAACTAGGTACCAGGGAGCTAGGCTAAGGTCAGACGGAAACAAATTATTATCAAAATTCCCATGGAAAACCAGCCGTCTTCACGTACCACTGGAATTTACATTTGTAGGTTCTTATTTTCTAAATGATCATGGCTTACAACATGAAATACGATATATATAAAAGGATAGCCAAATTAACGAAAACCTGTGTCAAATAAAGGTAGAAGGTAACTGCTTAAAACATGATAAAAGGTTTTTTTCGCGAATTCTTTTCTTATTTATAAGCATCAATCAATATTTATGGTTCATACACGAAATCGTTTATTAAATGAATGTCTCTCAGGGAGACGTTTAAGATAGCCTACTATAAATCAAATCACCTAACTACCTACACTAAAAGACAAAATGCAACATATTTAAGTAAAAAAGAATAATAAGTAATAAGAAATTTAAAAGAAAACGAAGGCTTGGCAAACGGATCATTGCTAAACACGTTTTTCGACTTTTCATTACATGTTTTTTAATGAAGTATTGAACTCATTACAGTTTACAGACCTTTCCCGGATTTTGCAGGAACGTAAGGTGGCTCAAACCAGTTTCCACACTTTCAAGAGACCTTGTTTTTAGAAGGATTGACACTATCTGGAAAACGAACTGGGTGACCCCAATTTTTTATTGCACTGAAGTGATCAGCAAGCCAAGATGAAACTCTCAGCAAAGTTTAAAAAATTCGGTGGAGAGGACTTAGAGCTACCTTGAATTATTTATGGTGGCTCTAAATACGCTCTACAGAATTTTCTAAACTTTGCAGAAAGTTTCATTCTGGCATGCTGATTATGTTACAGGTAAACTTTTAAATCAGGTTAATTTAAATCTAAACTAGTTATATCTTAAATCAAGAGGTAACGATAAATGAAAATCCAACAATTATTAGAAAGTATCTGTATCTTTGCAAGTTAATTGGTTCTGGAGGAGAATGGATGAATTCAGTGTAGCTTAAAATTTTAATGAGTATTTATAAAACCCCAATGGTTGTTAAGTCTAGGCAATGATTAAATTGTTAGCATTAAGGTTGGGGTTAGGCAAGCTGTGCATGATAACCGCTAACTCAGAGCTTTTCAGAAGGACTTTGTTCATTGATGAATCTCCTTAGTAGGGTTGTGGGCAACAATACTGAAATATCTTCAAAGGAATAAAAGAACTGAAACATACATGATGTATTATTGATTTTTTGTTTGCTTGGTTATTTGCTCTATCTTTTGCTTACTTCGAATTCGTAATAATCAAAAGTAAGTGAAAAAAAAAAACTTTGAAAAGTCAGGAAAAAGGATTTCATGATTTCTTGATCAGAAACCATTTTGTAGGCTCTTGTAATTGTTAGTTCTTTTGAATAATTCGCGGAATAATTTTTTAAAAAATATATATATTATGTTGAGTCTTTTTTGTAGTGATAAATCCAGTCCCCTTTAAGTTCTACAATTTGCGCAAGTAGCACATTTCGATGAAGGGGCGTTTCCTTTTTCCTTTGTATAAATTTTTAGTGCCACATAATCCTCAAGTTCTAACTTCTTCTTCCCTTCAGGTGTATGATGACTGCAGACCGGAGACTGCAGACTGCCTACAAATAACACTGACAATCATTATTGACGTCTAAGCACCCATTTCAAATAGTGCTGATAAACAGTATTCAAGTCAGGCTAAGCACCCATTTTAGAACGGTTAGCATTCAATAACTGTGATTTACGGTTAGTTTGCAGTCCGCGCTCTGCAGTTTGCAAGTGTCACACAAGACTCTCCTTCAATGTCTGGCTCATCCACTTTTCAAATTGTTGACCATTTTCCTGCTCTGTATTTGATGTAGGTGTGACTTGTCCACTCATTTGTGGCTTTTTGATTTCTTTTCTCCGAGAGATTCGGAAAACCACTTCATATGGCATTTTGGCAATGGTTCTGTGAGTGGTTATGTTTTTTTACAAGCGGTTTCTCCAAGATAATGACACCAGCAGTTTGGTGACAATGTCTTTTCTGTGATTAAACTGCACAGGTTATCTTTCGTTGTTCTAATTACCCGTGCCACCATCCTTTTTTCACAGTGCGAACGTTGTGTTTACGGCAAGAGTCCGTCATCACTTTACTCACAGATTATTTTCCTTTGTCAGATTAAAACTTCGACCGAGATCGCACCATCCAGAATAGACGTTCTAGTGTCTTAGCAAGTCCTGATGTTTCCTTATATCTGAGAGAAAATACCCACGAATATAATGTGAGTTATGATTTTCAACATGAAGAGAACCAGTTACACTGTATGCTCCTAATTAGAACAGTTACAGTTTATTTTACAAATATCATTCAGATCTGTTTGCACATGAGAAGGAAAATCGGTCTATTATCAAAACTAGAAATGATGCCTTGTTCCTGGTGTATTTTGCATAGCGGCGTAAATAAACTTCGTGCAATATTTTGACGATTTGTCCTTGAGAATCAAGAGCCCACTTCTTGCAACTAGTGGTGGGATGGTTCGAATCCTTGGAGTGACATGGAATGTTGTGGAAACTCAAGGTAAGTGGCACAGTCCGTTGGTAGTAATGTAAGGAACAGTAAGGAAGAAGAGAAGGAAAAGGAGAGACGGTAAGTGGAAGAAGAACGGAAGGCAAGGAAAAGCTCTATTTTTTTCATTATTTTTTTATTTATTCCTCCAAAAAATCCTGGCCCCTTTTTAAAATTACCTCCGCAAGAAAAGGGAAAAACCTTTTTTAGACAGTTCATAATAACCTAGGTTGAACAAATTTGACCTAGGTTGAAAAAATCAACCTAGGTTAAAAGTAAAATTAGCCTGAATTTAATTTCAACATGTAACAATTACATTTCAGAAATAAAAAATGGGGGTCACCGAGTTCGTTTTTGAAATATGAGCAGCTAAAGCCAAAATATGGGGTGTTTTTGCCGGGCTTTCCTGTTGCCACGGTAACTTTTACGTCACAAAAATGACTGAATCTTTTTCAGCAATAATTGATGTTTGATATGATACCATGATATTGCTGTTAAGTGAAAGTAGTGTCCGTTTTGAAACAGGTTTGATAAAGTAATGTTTGACTTGCAGAAGGAGGAGACTTAAGTGCATTTCAGCAGTCGCCGATAATTGACATTAACATCAAAAGAATGTTAAGACCTCCAGGAGTGATTTTTCTGGTTTCAAAAGTTACAGTTTTAGTGGAGAAGATTAGTACACAGTAAGTTACCATGCGCAAGCTGTTGAATTTATGAACTTAATAGCGGTTGCATCAAATTACCTTCAGGATTTTCGCGATTCCTTTCATGTTTATCAAAGTTTTGCCTCCATTTCTGTTTCTGTCTCTTTGTCATGGTCCTTCGGGAAAAAAAAAAACAACGAAGTGGTTAATCTTTTACGTTTTCCTATAAACAGGTTTGCTGAAGATTCAAGCAGTTGCCCTAAAAGTACCCTGGGAAGTGCTTTCATGGCTACCTTCATATATTTGTGTCTATTTGCCTGCCCGTGATGTATCACGATCCTCAATCACTTGCCATCCTTATAAGACAGAGCTTTCATGCTCGCAGGCTATACCTAAAACACTTCAGGGACTATCACGAATGAACGGTTCCAACGCGCAATCGTTCATTCTTGATATTTTCATTACTTGAAGTCTCACTCGGAAACCCTGAGCGGTTTTATGAAGTCGAATTAAGAATTTTAGTTTTTTAATCAGGAACAAAATACACAAAACCAGTACTGATAAAGTTGAAACAAATAATATTTTGTGGCTATATTATTCCAACAAACATTCGCTTTGCATTTTTTTGTTGTGCAAGGAGAAAGAAGTTTTGATAACCCGCAAAAAGAGCGATGAAATATTAATTGTAAAACTGACAAAAAGTGGAAGTCTTATTTCTCTCGCCCTTTGGAAATAGACGGTCAGGAGAATCGTTCGTGCTGTCACGGAATAGCTTACACTTCTTAAGGCCCAGTAATGTGCGTAACATTTTCGTGCAACTTGTCGCCCAACAATGTTGCGTTGTAAGTTGAGCGGCTTGTTGCACGTATTACCACCTTCTTGCGCAACAAATTTTTATGTTGCGAGAAGTAGACGTCACTTTTTGCAACACGAAAATTTGTTGCGCAAGAAGGTGGTAATACGCGCAACAAACCATTTCAACTTGCAACGCAACGTTGTTGCGCGACAAGTTGCACGAAAAATGTTGCCGATATTACTGGGCCTTTACCTGTATGTCCACAGTTAAGACCGTACTATGCAATCTGTTTAGTCCGGGTTTCAGTAACCTGCTACGATACTTGTCACTGAAGGACCCTTGAGGCGCTAATCATCAAGTTTATAAAAAATGAAGCTTGATTCGTTCTTAAATGTCAGTTTAATAAGAATAGAGGAAATATTTGCAAATGTAACTGATGGTCATTGTTCCTTGATAGTGAACGAAATCATTCACATCTTCTCTCCCAAAGACAAACATCACTGTCTGGATATGCATAGATACGTTAGATACAAACGAGAAATAATATATAGATTTAGCCAAGCTCCCTGGTTATTTATTCTTACTGCCTGTAGGGTTAGTGAAAATATAAGGTTCGAATTGTCTGCGTTTTGGTGTTTCCGGTTGATGCTTAATTAAATCATTATCTTCGCTTTCCTCTCTAGAAAAATTCATTGCCTAACTAGTGAATTCCACGGTAAATTGACGCTAAAAACCGATATCGTATGAATCACGAAGCGATGAGTGCGATATTGGCTTTTCGAGTGAAGTTTACTTTGGAATTCACCAGTTTGGAAATGAATTTTCTTGAACCGCATGAGTAAAGAGTTTTACTGATGTACTTTAATGTAAGACTCCTTAGATGCAACTCACTGATGTAAATAATATTGTATATTTATGTAAATTTGTCAATTTCTTAATTTATTACTATTAATTTAATTTTTATCTGTACTAACTATTTTGCCAGTTCACTTATGTCTATTATTTATTGTCTGAAATAGTGCATAATAATAATAAACCTAATAAATCTTGCAGTGTATGGCCGTGTAGCTGCGTCGAGCCACAGAAAGCGCGCGAAAAATAAAGCTTCGTTTTAGTCTGGGTTGAGCCTGCAATCCCATTGAAAACTAGTACCTGGTCAGTGGTCAACTTCAAAAACTACAGCTGACCTAGGTGAGCTCTAAGCTTGAGCCCGCGATATGGTCACGTAATACTGGTTAGCGGATACCCTGTTTCGACAGGTGTCAATTGATCATAATATGTATGTCCAATATCAAAGATGTATGCTGTAAACTGGCGTGATACTGGTGACATTGGCATACATGGAGTTGTGGACGTACGGACGGACGATGACGTCATGGCTATAAAACCAACATTTCTTGCATGGGTTACCATATTTTCTTAACTATGGTGCTCCGCACGGGCGCGCGCTCACCTTCGGCGAGCGCGGAGCTCCGCTAACTGAGTATTTTTCTTTCTCCGAATAATCGAAAAACCGGGATGACAAAGAAAAGAAAGTTAAAATAACAACGAAGAAGACAGCCGCAAATCTACACGAAAAATGCCGAGTCAAGGTGGGAGGATAAGAAAAACTTTGCAAGAAAAGTATATAGATAAAATTAGCTTCTTTGTCTAGATCGATCGACGAGAGAGCTCAGTTGTTGTAAATTCTTCTCTGCAAAACATGAAAGCTTAAGTTAATTTTTTGTCCTTAAGATTGCTGGAGACTCCTTCCTCACCTGCCCAGAATATAAAAGTTCTTATGCTCAGGCTATTCGGTGGGTTATTCCAAGATTCAAACAAATGAAATTGAACTTAAAATTTTAAAGACCGTCGCGGCAAGATGTGAAGTTGAAGAATGACTGTAATCGAAATTGAAGAAAACTGATAGACTGAAACAACCACTGATATAAGCTCGAATTTGTTGGCCTCAGTGCCTCGAGAAGAAAATAGGTTTTGTCGACGGCGAGTTATGTCTGTCTGTACTCCTTTTTAAGGTAAGTTAACTGAAACAAGTTCTGATGGCAGTTAATATTCAGCTCCTTTATAGTTATGATTAAACGGCAATTATTTCGAAACATCTTAGGTGAAACGTCCAAGAGACTTTCGTTCGCGAATAATTTGGTCCGCCTAGGACTTCAGATTTTTTTAAGCAAGTTGATCAAGAGCACAGTTGACATAATAAATACTAGAAATAACTAAAAGTTCGATTATTTTCTGGGTGAAAGAATTCTGCTTATTTTGGTGATCACATTCTGAACTTTTGTTGAATTGTCGTACACACCCCAATGCGCAGGATAGATGCTTACCTTTGCAGCACCCGAGGTAGGAGCAGCTACTACGAAATGCTGAGAAATGCGACAAATAAAAGTCGTATCTTACTCCATATTCTCTGTAAAAGTGACTGATTTCGAAATACTTTCTCAGAATTCAACGCAGGAGACCCATATCCCAAGTAGTTTTAGCCAAGATTGTTCTAGATTCCAAGAACACTTGGCGTCGTCTCGTAATTGGCATCGTTTCTTAGAAATGTGGGTTAGGGAAAAATAGCAAAATGGACAGCGGAATCATGAAACGGGGATTCTTTAGCCGTAGATTTCTTAGTTGCCTAAAGAACTAAGGTATTCCTAGATATCATGCCAAATAAATGGACACAGGAAAGGGTTCCCTTTGTGGATTGTCCAAAAAGCAGGATCTTCCTTCAGAAAAGGAAGAGACTTGAATTGGAAACAAGAAGTATTGTCTCGTAAAGAGACGTATTTTGCTAATGAATAAGTTAAATAAGTGCAAGAGATCATGATCTCTTGATAAGTGTTATTTTAAAACGACACTGCTCAGTTCTTAACCGATCGAACCACAGCTATGATCAATGATGGCTATGTTGACATCATCTGTTTACCATTTACAGATATGATTCATACACACACAATCCAATCAACGGCCAATTGCAATAAAAGGTATCATTACGGAGAATCTGCATGCATGACCTTAGGTCACAGACAGACCCCACCGTCAACCTCATGATCAAATGCTTCTTAAAATTCTCATTATAGGGCGGTAGCAAGGGGAGGGGCCGGGGGGGTCTTCTAGAAATTTGAAAAGGATAAACTGATAAACTTTAATTACAGTACCATTTCCCCAGTTCGTATTTTTACTTCTTTTATTCGGTGATATAAAACAACAGCAAAAACCAGTTTAAAAAACAAGTAAGAAATGTGGCAAATATAAATGTGTCAAATCGTCTTGACATCTCTCCTCATTACTGGATTCGTCTTTGGAACGTGATCTAAACTCAGCAATGTTCCCTCAAAAACCCCGAGAATCGAAGCAGGAGTCGCTGGGTAAGGCCCAAGGGCCCGATTGTTCAAAAGTCGATTAACGCTAATCCCAGAGTAAAAATTAAGCAAGGAGTTTATTTCTCTACTCCCAAATGTTGTTCAACGCTGATATTTGGCAAAACCATTAGACGAAGTAAATC
>NC_090892.1:42988763-42996263 GCF_036669925.1 Montipora capricornis
TAAAAGGTAATCAAATGGTACACCTTTGTAATTAGGAAATAATTTCACTAGCTTTTGTAATTGAATTCTGATAATTTCCCTAATCTGAAGACCTTAAAATTTGCACAAAACCGGTGGTTAAATTACTTCCTAATTCCACTCGTTGTAGTTTGGTTTCATATACTTGGTGAATAAAGGTCTTCTGCACAGGGATTATTCACAGTGTCTGATGTTGTAGATTATGATGATTTAAGAGCACTTCAAGGTATTTCTGTTTTCTATTAATATTTTCTTATGGAAAGCAACATAATATACAAATGTTGTTATTAATTATTATATGAATGCTAAAACTCGAATTTCAGTCACAGACTAATAATAACAATTATCAGCAATCGAATGAACAGCACTTTACAGATCACATTTTAAACTCAGTTTTTGGTATTGACACGGAGGATCAAGTAGACGGAAGGGGATCAACAATAGGGTGTTAATGCCCACAAAACTATTCCACAAGTTCCTATCGCTATCACTTAATAGGTGATAGATCTGTGTTACATACTGATTAGATCCAATTCCAAGCACTCTCTCTAGCAACCTATCAATTTGATAATGAAGCCTTTCCTTCCAAGGTCAAAGTCTTGAACACGCAAAGTTGTATAACTCCATTTGAGAATGTTTAATGATCACTTCTCAAGTATGTTTCAAGTAGATAACTCCTTGAATCCGCAGAATCTTACTACCCATGCTAGTGTTAAACTCATAGCAGATAGAGAAACTATATTCAACTTCAACTTTCGTGCTCGTCAGTTCGAGCTATTTGAGTACAATTCTACATAACCTAGACCCTAAGAAGGCCATTGGGGTAGACGGTATCTCCTCCCGCTTGCTTCGTCTCGCTGCCCCCGGTATAGTGAACGAAATTATTAAATTACTCAACTTCTTCATCAATACTCAATCCTGGCCACAAGAGAGGAAATGCAGTATTGTCACCCTCGTTTTTAAAGAAAGACGAGGACACAAACAAAGCTAACTATCGTCCCATCTCAATCTTGACGGTTTTGTCCGAAGAGAGAATGAGAGAGTTATGTACGATCAATTCCACCACACCTTTCAAAGTCATCTATCATTGAATATGTCAGGAGTTTTAAAGTACCACTCTTGCTGTTCTGCTCTCACTTCTGAAAATATCTGAAGACTTCAGGAGATCTCTAGACAAAAGGGAAGCAGTTGTTGCAGTTGCTATAGATCTTAGCAAAGCATTTGACTTAATCGATCCCAGTCTATTGCTGGCTAAACTTGGCACATATGGTCTTTCTTCATCGGCCTTGCAGCTGATGACCTATTACCTGACGGGCCGCAAACAGAGAGTTAAAGTTTATGGGATATGTTGTAGTTACAGAGACGTTAAAGTTGGTGACCTTAGGGTTCCAAACTATTTTGAAACTGATGAGTCACAGTTCTAGAAAATTCTGGAATACTACAGATTCTCAGATAATTCTAGAAAAGTCTGGAATTGCGTGACATTGACCTTCGCGAACTTTCCAGATAATTCCGATCCTTATAACAAAAGTCATAACAAAAGAGATTCAATACAGTCGGGTACTAAGTGAATCTAGTTCAAGATAATTAAGAGACAAGGAAGTTAGTACATACAATTGGATGAAAAGTAAACAAAGGTATTAGAAAATAATTTGTGGCGGGGGATATCTCAGTGAAGCCTAAGGGCATATTACATTAATTGACACATCCCCCCAGTGTAAAGGAACTCATAATAAAAGCATGGCATGTGCAGCAGTTTGAATGATGAATAAAAACTGAACTGAGGATAAAGACGCTTAAATGTACGAAAAGTTGAAACGGCTTTAAGGCGTTCGGTAAAGAGTTCCTTATTTAAGGACCTTGAAACAGAAGGGATTTTCTTTTAATATTGGTTCGGCAATACATATAACGTAATACGTTTTTCAAATTCTCTATGTTAGCGGAGTTCCGCGCGCGCCGAACACCATTGTTAAGAAAATGTGGTAACCCATCGATGCGAGAAATCTTGGTTTATAGCCATTACGTCATCGACCGTCCGTCCGTACGTACGTACATACGTATGTCCACCCCTCCATGTATGCCAATGTGACCAGTATCATGCTAGTTTACAGCATACATCTTTGACATTGGACATCCATGTTTTGAACAATTGACACCTGTCAAAACAAGGTATCCGCTGACTAGTATCACGTGCCAATATCGCGGGCTCAAGCTTAGAGCTCACCGAGGTCAGTTGTTTTTTTCAAGACCAGGTACTGGTTTTCGATTGGATTGCAGGCTCAACCCAGGTTAACTCACCTACACATAAACGAGGCTTTATTTTTCGTGCGCTTTCTGAGGCTCGACGCGGCTACACGGCCATACTATATCACCTATAGTTCTTACACAGTCAACGCTTTTCGTGTTCAGGTGGAAAACGGTTTCGAAGATGTTTTCTTTCTGCATTTTTCGCTGGTTTCAATCCAGTTTGACGTATCATGATATCTGTGGTCCACAGTGGTGGCTACGCAGTTATTCAAGTCAAGTATCGGAGGGACATAAACTAAAAGCTGAGTGTTTATTTTTAATTTGCTTAGAGCTGCTTTTTTCTGCTGTATTGCAATTTTTGGCATATCTTTATAAGCTCTGATAAGGTTACATGATGCTTGGAGGACCTATGTCTAGAACAGAAACGAAAGGAGAGCGAAAGAGAACGACAACGACAAAACAGAATACCAGTAATAGCTCATACTTAGTGGAAGAAGCTGCTCCACAAATTCTTTCCTTGGGCACTAAACCTTATTATTTTTACGCATGCGTTATTTAAAGTGGATTCGTATTTTTAAAAGGTAGTTTAATCGGTTCTTCCTTTGTTCAGGAATGAAAGTCGAATTTTTATTGTCAACTGGAATTAAACAACAATTATCTGTACTCTTTTGGACATAAAGAAAAAGTTGATTTGTTTGTTTGTTTTGCTCTAAAATGCGAGCGAAAAAGTGCTTTTTAAATCCGTTTGCCCAACTGGTTTTCGTTGTGCCTCGACAGAGACAAGAAAATTTTGCCCTTATGTTATAAACACGTAATCGCAATCAGTTCTCGTAAAATTAGGGGGAAATCTCACTAGCTTGTGTTTTCAGAAGTTTGTTTAAGGCACCTAAACGTTATTTAGGTGTTGGCGCTGATCTTGTTTGAAGTTCGTCCTTTCTTGGTTGCCTTGCCGTATTTTGCCGATTCTTGTTTTAATGATTCGTGTTTCAATGAAACATCAAAATATGGCTGATCTCGTTTTCAGAGAGAAAGTGGAATAAAGTACTTCAGTAAAACTCTTGTTTGACCTTGAACTGACAAAGTTCTTTTATGGCTTCTAATTTTAGCGTGATGCCTATTCGCTGGTTATTGGCAAGTTGACTCTGAAATGGCTTTTTCCTTTTCCGTTCGCTCGCTGAGGGTGTACTTGTTTTCTTTTAAAACTCATGCGGTCCAAGAAAAGTTCATTGCCAAACTGGTGAATTCCAAAGTAAATTTCACTCGAAAAACTGATATCGTACTCATCGCTTCGTGATTCATGCGATATCGGTTTTTAGCTTAAAATTTACCGTGGAATTCACTAGTTAGGCAATGAATTTTTCTGTAGAAGAAAGCAAAGAAAATGATTTAATTACTAAAGCAGCAACCGGAAACATCAAAAGGCGGACAATTCGAAACTTTTTATTTTCACTAACCTTAAAGGCATTAAGAATAAATAACTAGGGAGCTCCACTTTTAGGCTTGGCTTAATCTATATATTTTATGGCTGTTTAATGTTATCACGTACGTATTTTAAACGATCCTTTTAGCTCGCTGGACGCTACGTGGGTAATTAAAGGGTTGCATGATTGTATTGTATTTGTATTGGTTTAGGTATTTAGTCTGTGAAGGGACTAGAACCTTCATACAATATGTAAATGGTGACAAAATCAGGGTATTAAATAAGCAATGGAGATTTTGTATGCTGCAGCTATTAGCTTTGCAAGTATACGCATGCGTCTGAGATCCCTCCCAATGAGATTAAATAGGAAAGCTACTCCAAAGAGTTACAAGCTAAGTATGATTCCTGCTTAATGTTACTAATTTGCTTAGCGGGAAGCAGCAACGTGATACAAAGGTTTTCACGACAACGTGAAAAGACAATAGTGAGTCCTTTATTCTCCATGTTTGCATAGTAGTTTCTTCAGGTTGGACGACCCTAACATAAAAAACCGTACCTTGACGTAATTGTTTTGTTTAAGGTGGATTCCTTGGGGAACAACAATGCCATCAACAATATGGAATTACACAAAGAGGTCCAGTCCTTGGTTACAGAAAACTAAAAGAGCTACAATCTACAGATCCTTCAGAGACTGCTGTAAGTCTTCTTAAATACAGGGAGAGCTTCCAGAAGCTCGTGAACGCGGATAGTATTAAGGAAGATTGGATGACATTGCTCATAGAAATTTTTGGAAAGATGTGCGTCACTACACTGATGACGGAAAATTTAATCGAGGTGATGTCACTTTGTAAAGGATCTGCGCTTATGCGTGATCACTTGCCCAAATACATTATTCAACTCCCCATGATACAAGAGGAGAAGCCAGATGATGAAGTGAGTGTGATTATACGAAGCTTGATCGACTTTTTCAGAGAATGGCTGGTTAGATTCCCACGGCTATGCTCCGAGATTCCAATCGACAATCTTTATGGGAGCTTGGACGAATTGAATATGGATGGTGTTGAGGACTTTAAAAGAGAAGTGGAATCGCTTCTGAAAAGAAGGCGTGAACTCGTATTAGAGGAAAGAAAGAAAACAAATGCAGAGCAAGAACCGAAGAAGACAAAGAGAATAGATGTCGAAAAACCACCACCGGATGATTTCAGAGAAATGTCGATTTATCCTATAGAGAAAGAAATTTTCTCTGAAGAAAAGCCTTTTCTACGACGAAACAAGGTCGAAACGAATGAGAAATACAAGGATTTTCATGACTACTTAGATGTTCAGTTCCGCTTGCTTCGCGAAGACTTTGTGTCACCACTCCGAGAAGGAATCAGAGAAATCATCAAGAATATCCCAGAGAGAGAACGATCTCAAAATTTGTACATTTACGAGAACGTTGAGATTTTGACCTCAGTTTTTACAAGGGCAGGCATTGTGCACAGCATCCACCTTGACATGAAACGTCTCAGAAAAATTCCCTGGGAACATTCCAAACGATTGCTGTTTGGGTCATTCCTTTGCTTGTCGAAGGACAACTTCAAAACTATGCTATTTGCCACCGTAGCAAACCGCAAAGCGGAAGATCTGAGGGCAGGCAAACTAGAAATTCGGTTTGTAAGTGATTTAGAAAGTACTCACAAAACACGTGAAAAGCATGTCATGGTAGAATCGCCGGCATACTTCGAAGCTTATCGACCCATCTTGGAACAGCTGAAGAAAATCACACCGGATGCATTTCCCTTTCAAGAGTACCTGGTCCACTGTGACTCTGACGTCAAGCCTCCTAAGTACCTTCGATGCGGGAGGCAGGTTCTATACGACATGGAAGACACCTTTGAGATGGAAACTTCAAAGGGCTCAAGCATGGTTTCTATAAGTGATACAAAGTCATGGCCTCACGCTGAAGATGTACACTTAAACACGTCTCAACTTGAAGCATTGAAGGGTGCGCTCACAAAGGAGTTTTCAGTGATACAAGGTCCTCCAGGAACAGGTATTTATATTCTTCCACTGAGTAAGCGTGCGTTGTAACGAAATGCTGCTTTTAAAATTGTTGTAGCTGAACCAGGAAAACGGAAACGAAAGAGAGTAAGAAAAAGAGGCTCAGGGGTGATAACAAGGAAATTAAAAGAGTTAAACATATAATTTAGTTTTTAAAAAACCACCCCTTATGTTCTATCTTCTGATAGGTAAAACATACCTAGGCTTGAAGATTGTTAGAGCCCTTCTTGACAACAGACGGGTTTGGGATTCTGAGGAAAAGTCATCAATGCTGATGGTGTGCTACACAAACCACGCGCTCGACCAGTTCCTCGAAGGCGTCCTGAAGTTTCATCAAACAGGAATAATACGGGTTGGAGGAAGAAGTTCCTCAGAGCATCTGCGACCATATAATCTGAACGAATACACAACGTACTCTGAAAATCAACGTCGTGTCAAAGAAGAAATGGCGAAATGCCAGGAGGCCATTCAAAAAGCATCTGATCGACTGGCACGCAGCATGAGTTGCATTCTGACACTGAAGGACTTGAATGGCTTTGCAGGGTGGATTCACATTCAGCAGCTTAGAATGGAAGAGTCTCAATATGTAGCTCAAGGAAAGTCAGTTGTGGAAAGTTGGCTCGGAGTGAAGAATTCCTATGAGACCATGCCTAGAGGTGCTACAAGCCCTGAAAACGGTGCCAGTATTGCTTCCGATGAAGACAAGGGAGCCAGAATTGATGTAGATAGAGATGCTGACATGATTCAAAGTCAACGAATGCTGGGAGAGAACCAATTCGGGCTCATAGTGGGACAGAATCCTAGTATCAAACAAGATAAACAGTGGTTTTCATGTCTTTCCAAAGACCACATGAAAGTTCTAAGAGGAGAATCAAAACTGAAACCTCTTCATTTTGGAAAGGTTGCAAGTGTCAAGCAAATTTGGGATCTTTGCCTTGAGGATCGTTGGAGACTCTACCTGTTTTGGCTCCGACTTTACCAAGAATGCTGCAAAGAAAAAGTTTCAACAAAACGTCAAGAATATGAGCGTATCTGCAAACGCTTAGTAGAGGTTCGAGACTCCGAAGAACTCCATGTGCTCAGAGACGCCGTTGTGATAGGTATGACCACAACTGGAGCAGCAAAGTATCGCACCATAATCGAAGTTATCCAACCTACTATCGTAATTGTTGAGGAAGCGGCCGAAGTCCTAGAGGCTCACATCATAACTTCTCTGACCAAAGGAACGCAACATTTGATTCTTATTGGAGATCATAAACAGCTAAGACCAAATCCATCTGTTTACAGCTTAGCTCGTCAATACAATCTTGACGTTTCACTGTTTGAGCGAATGGTGAACTGTGGAATGCATTGTTACCAGCTAGAAACCCAGCATAGGATGCGACCCGAGATTGCAAGGCTGATGAGGTTTTTCTATGACAATCTTGAAGACCACGACACAGTGCATAAATATGAAAGTGTCAGAGGAGTGTCCAAAAACATTTTTTTCGTCGATCATCGGTACCTCGAAGAAGACAGTGAAATCAATGAGAAAATCAAGAGCCATTCAAATCAACATGAAGCAGAGTACATTGCAGCCCTCTGTGAGTACTTCCTCATGCAAGGTTATGGACCAAATCAAATAACGGTTTTGACAATGTACACAGGCCAAGTGTTAGCCTTGAAGAAGACAATGCCGAAAACTACATTCGATGGTGTCAGAGTCACTGCCGTAGATAACTTCCAAGGTGAAGAGAACGACATCATCTTACTTTCGTTGGTCAGATCCAATG
>NC_090892.1:43003763-43011263 GCF_036669925.1 Montipora capricornis
TCATCCTAGCACCTTCGGAGAATCCCACCGATTATGTTAACCGTGTAGTGGGATGGCCTGGGAGTGTCCATGACGCACGTGTTCTGTCAAACGCAGACCTTTATTTTCGTGGGCAGCAAGGGTTACTATTTGACGACACTGTCAAAGTAACTCTACTTGGTCGTGAAATAATTAACAATTATTCCATTCGCGCTTGTTGAATATGAGATGGTAAATAGCCGAGTTGGCTATAACCAGTCTCATATCCAACAAGCGCGAATGGAATACTGTTTTATTAAATTCCTTAAACTCCAAAAGTTTGGAAGTACGAAATACGAGCCGAAAAAGGGAGAAAATCCTAGCGAAATCGAAAAAACGTGATGAAGATGGGATGTTGTGTAATACCTTGTGGTCAGACACTGGACAGACGCAAGGTCATCACAAAAACATTTCTTACCTTTTCGCGTACTTCTAAGCGTCGGAATTCATCCAAACCTTTCACAAAAACTTTTTTTTTCGCTTTCCGGCCAAAATAGTTTTAGTTTAGCAACGCTTAGCGCAAGCATTTACCATGTAAGCTCAAACTAAGGTATATGAGCTGATAACCGAGATTGAGTGAACTAATCAGAGCACGAGAAATGTATTAACCGAGGTTGAAAATATAATAAAGCCTATTATTACTGGGTTGCCTATGGCAAACCAGTTGGAATCTGTGTTTAGTTTCGTGTTTTTTTTATTTTTTTCCGTGTCGGTAAAAGTCTTGCCTGTCACTCCCCTGCTAAGTAGTGGCTTTGTGCATAGAGTCTTGTCTGTGTATTTTGTTAGGTTTGAGGGGGCTGGGGGAATACGTAAATTTCCTTGGTGCACACAGATGAACGTTTAATTATTAAACCCGCAATGGCGTCGAAAGTCGTGGTAACAGGGATGGCGTTTTAGTGGCAAAAATATACCTTTATGAGATCAAGAATGGAACGTCAATTGGAATAACGAAACAGGCGGGGAAAATAAATAACTGGAATCTTAAAAGCGACGAGGGATGGTCTTCGAGAACAATTGCGGTCGGTTATGAGAAAGTGTGTGTTGTTTCTAATCTTATTTTATAAACTGTGCTGGTATGTAGAACACTGACAGTAAGTGGGAAATTGAGTATGGGTGTAAAAGGAATCGAATGTCTTGAATGTATCACAGTGTTTACCGAAGTGGCATCTCATTTGTCTGGCAATTTGCATTTAATTTGCAGTCAAGCTGTACAGTTTTCAGGTAAAAAAATAATTGAAAATGTGACAGTGAAGAATTATTGGAAAGAAAGGTTGTTGTCTATTTTGTGCTTTGGAAAAGGTTCTTTAGGACAGAGTTCAATCTTGAACTGAAAAATATATTTATTTGCATATCGTATGGTTTGTGAGACGGATTGTTTCTTGTTTGCACGCACGGAATTGGAATAGAAAGGGTTTTTTTTGTCTCCAATAGCAAATATTTTGTTAGTTTCAATAAATTTCATGCTGGAAAAGGTTTTTGTGAGATGTTTCAACTGTTGTGATTCATTGTGCTGTGTAGTATTCGAGTTTAACTAATTTGCATAAGTGAGTTGAAATTTAATACGCATTAAATAAAGATGACAGGAATTTGTAGGCATGATCGTTCTGGCAAATGATTACAGCTGGCGATCGTTTTTAATTAAGGTCAGAAAAAGATTTCAGTATAGTCACTCTTGTGTAAAATGAAGTTATTGTTAACTTGAGAAAACAACAATAGGGTCGTTTATACGAGAGAAAATAAGCCGCGGCTTACTCTGGACGCGGCGTACATAATACGCCAAAGGAACTATTTATACGAGTATAAACTCCCAGGCCAGGATAAGCCGGGGCTTGAGAAAGCTGTGAACGTAGATTTTGCATCATTTATATGGGCTGTTCGCGTTTTATTTTCTCTCGTATAAACGGCCCTTATATGTCTTTAACTTTTTTAAAGAGAGAGATTTCGCGCAAATTTTATTTCAAGCTATTCAGTTGAAATATTATTTCTCGCCATTGGCTTCGTTTGCGTGATCATTTACTGGTGTTGACATTTAGGAGGTAGTTGTTTGGTTCTAAACGAGTAGGAATAAAACGACCAGGAATGAGCGAATTTTAGTGGGTGTGCGATAGCAACACGAGACAGGAGTCGAGAGATTCTAACGATAGACAGATATGAACTAACCCCTCCTGAAGTAACCGAAGGAAGGCAGGCGTTGGTGGTTTGTGTGAGTTTATAGCACTAAGTGGATGGAAGTCGTCATGTTTTGATTGGGCAGCTTCAGAGACGTCCTTCTGAGGAAACAAGTTGTTAAAATAGCTAATTGTGATTGGAGAATTTCGATCCTAAGTATAATAAGTATAATAATGCCTTTTATTGACAGGCAAAACCATATGATTGAGCGTGATCATACCAAATATCATTTGTTTGCGCGATCAAGTTGTGGCGAAGTGTGCAGCCCATGACAGTATGTCGTTTGTGAGCATATTGCTATTTGTTGTATTAACCTTCTTCCTCGGAACGCTCAAACAACTCACTTATGCACACGCCGTTTGCGGTAGACCCACACTAAAAGATGCTGTTGAGCGATTGTTTTGGCCGGGGTTGGTCCGCAAACTGAAAGAAAGTTTATATGTTGAGAACAAATGTGTACTAAATGAACAAATATGTGAAAATCATGATATGAACTGCACTGAAAACCAAATGCCAAAGGAGAGAAGCACAGAACTGTGAAAGTTTCCTGAAGAAGAAAGTTCCTGATCTTAAAGTTAGTGCTAGCGGTATCGAGCTAGTCGCAGAGATGTACGCCTACCCGGATGCATTTAGTTAAATTTCTGAAAAAGGTGAATTTTCTGTCTATTTGTATTATCATGGCTTTTTGTTTTCTGCTGTTACTGAATCCCTTTGTATTTGGAGCTGTAACGCTACTTCATGTGCAATTACTTGTATCGTTTGCAATTATCCTCACTAGTGGTGTTGTTAGCATTTTTACTGGGTTGCCAAACCCAGTCGGAATCTCGCTTTCATTTCGTGGGTTTTTACTGGGTTGCTAAACCCAGTCGGAATCTGCGTAGCGTTTTTTCCGTGTCGGTAAAAGTCTTGCCTGTCACTCCCCTGCTTAGTGGTGTCTTTGTGCATAGAGTCTACTGTGCGTATTTTGTTAGGTTTGAGGGGGCTGGGGTAATGCGTAGATTTCTCTGGTGCACACGGGAGGACATTTCATTATTAACCTGGAATGGCGTTGAAAGTCATTGTAACGCAAATGAGGTTTTAGTGCATCTTTAAACAAAATATGCCCTTATGGAGCTCAAGAATGGAACGTCAATTGGATAAACAACTTAGGCGATGAAAAATAAATACCTGGAAGTTAAAGTGACGAGTAATGGTCTTCGACAACAATTTCATTTTTCGCCGTTGGATATCAAGTAAGCTTTAGCTTGGTACTATATACAACTCTGAAGTCAAATGGCAATTCTTTTATGGATTTAACAAACACTGAAGGAATCGAACGCCTTGAATGCATCACTGTGTTTACTGAAGTCGCATCTAAGTTGTCCGGCAAGTTACATTCATTTTAAGACTCAACTCACCAAAGGTAAAAACAAATTGGAAATGTGACAGTGAAAACTTATTTGAATGAGAGCTTGTTGTTTCTTTTGTCTTTCATAATTTACCATCAAGGTTCTTTTGAAAAGGGTTTGATGTGAACTGTCAGAAATTAATTTAATTGCATATGCTTTGTGATTGTGTTTCGTTTGCACGCACGCAACTGAAATAGGAAGGGTTTTTTTGCCTCTTAATCGCAAATATGTTGTTTGTTTCAATAAATGTTTCGCTGGAAAAGATTTCTGTGAAATTTCCAGCTTTTGTAAACATATCATGTGTAATTTTCGAGCTTAACAAATTTGCATACATGTGTTGAAATGTGATACGGGGAGAATTTTGTGGCAGCGCATAAGTCACGAAAATAAACAGGTCTGTTGGAAGCGTGTTTGAGTCCCAAAATCAGCAAAAAATTGTCGATGAATAATAAAGTAGCTGCTATTTCCAAAATGATGGAATTACCTGGTGATAAATAACCTCGTCTTGGAGAGTAGATTTTTGACTTTGTAGAAACAATGGTGGGCGATTGTGATCTTTCTTTTGAATTCGCTCATTTATTGTCAAACTTTATAACACTTGACAGAAAAAGAAACTTACGAAAACCCGGTATCTTGCCATCATTTGACACAGATGCTTCACTTTAGTAAACTTTAGTATTACAAAGCTGTCAGATGCTCAGAGGGCACGCTTAAACTTGTGGTAAAGAAGTTGTGAGGGAGCTTGAAAATTATCAACATGTCAGCCCAGAAGCGTATGTTTCTCACTTCCCATTTATTTTCTTCAATCTTTTTGGGTTCAGTACTTTGCTAGTAACCACATGTCTTCTCAGGCTATTCACCCAAGACTTCTACCATGGCACTACAATGATAGACAATACCAAAACAATATCGTGCACTGTTAGAGCTACATATTACGCAAGGACAACTTGAATCTCCTGGAAGACAACACACAGCTCAGTTGACATTTTATATGGAATAAATCGCTGTTACTTCACTACCAACGTAAGCAATGCGTGTCTATTTTTTCTAAAGAGGACAGGAATTTCTTCTTTCTACAAATGATTAATTAACAGGCCGGTAACCAGGTTTTTAACCCCAGAAAAGGATCTGTTTCGTCGTACGAATGTGTGAGGACCTGTGAGCCAAAGGGCCTCTGCTGGTAAGACTTCTGGGTGACCCTTTAAATGGTCTTCTTAATGACCCCCCAACTTGAAAAAAATTGTCTGGAACGGTGCACGTACCACAGGCAACCCAGTGTACCCTCACGGAGGGTCTAGTTTATTTTTCGTTTTCTTTTTTTTTTTTTTCTTTTTTTCCGTGTCGGTAAAAGTCTTGCCTGTCACTCCCCTGCTAAGTGGCGTCTTTGTGCATAGAGCCTTCTACGCGTATTTTCTTAGGATCGAGAGGGTAGTGGGAAATGCGTAGATTTCTCTGGTGGACACAGTAGAACGATTAACTTAACCGGCAATGGCGTCGAAAGTCATGTAAGGCGAATGGCGTTTTAGTGGATCTTTGAACAAAATGTACCCTTATGAAGCTCAATAATAGCAAGCGAATTGGATACTGAACAAGACAGGCGGTCGAATTTTAGAAGCGACGAGTAATGGACTTCGACAACAATCTGTGACCCGTCGAGCTGTAATCAAAGTGAGCTGTCTTCCTAAAAATTTGCCAAGTGTGGTGTTTTGTACAACACTCAAACCAAATGAACAGTTCTTTGGTAACTCAGTATGGGTTCAACAAAGACAGAGAAGGAATCCATATAGTGGATCTGTTATCTCAGTTGTCTCGCTATTTGTCAAATTTGTATTTACCTGTTCTCAACTCTGCACAGTCTTCCGGTATAACAATTGGAAATTTCACTAATAAGTCATTGACGTGAATGGCGTTTTAGTGGATCTTTAAACAAAATACACCCTCATGGAGCTCAAGAATGGATCGTCAATTGGATGAGCAAGACAGCGCTGAAAAATAAATATCTGGAATGGTCTTCGACAACAATTTCGTTTTTCGCCTTTGGATATCAAGTGAGCTTTGTTTCTAATATTTTACTAACTTGGTATTATATAAAACACGGAAATCAAATAGCAATTTTTTTATGGATTTAACCATAGTTACTAACTATGATTTAACAAATTAACATTGAAGGAATCGAACGCCTACAAGAATGCATCACAGTGTTTACTCAAGTCGCATCTTTAGTTGTCTGACAATTTACATTTACCGGTATTTTGTACTCAACTCTGCAAAGGTGTAAAATATTTGGAAATGTGACAGTGAAGAATTATTTGAATGAAAGTTGTTGTCGCTCTTGTGCTTCATTATTTACGGTCAGCGTTTCGAGTGGAAAAGGGTTTTGATGTGAACTGTCAAAAATTTATTTAATTGCATCTCTTGTTTGCACGCACGCAATTGAAATAGGAAGGTATTTTTGCCTCTAATAGTAAATATGTTGTTTGTTTCGATTAATTTTTCGCTGGAAAAGGATTTTGCCGAGATATTTCCAACCTTTGTGAACTTTAATATCATGTTGTGTAATTTTCGAGCTTAACAAATTTGCATACGTGTGTTGAAATGTGATACGGGAGCATTTTTGTGGTATAGATTGTTTTCACGTGACGTCATCATTTTTTTAAAACCCAAAACTAAACAGCCACGAAAGTTCTTATCCTCATCAGGCATAAGAGGCGGTAAATTTGTATCCATTTGCAATTTTAAAGCTCAATAGCGTGCTTCGTTTGGAAACCAGAGCATTTTGAATTTCTGAGTTATAGCGGTGCGTGACACGAGGCGACAATCAAGTTTATTGAGAAATGTATATTTATCTCATGGTTTTGAGCCTTTTTAGAATTTAAAGCATTAGGAAAAGTGCTTAGGTAAATAGCTGCCTGTTCAGTAGAGATGTTTACTCGCCTAGATAGCCAAAGTAAGTAACAGATGTTGACACTATTTTCCGGCCGCCATATTGGTGCACAAAAGATGTGCACCAACATGGCGTTTTTATACTGGGCTCTGTAAATTTCTGCGAAACATTTCGACGAATATCTGAAGTTTGGGGAAACGCACGGGCCTAAAACTTGGAGAAGTGTCTTCTTCATTTATCTTCTACAACATCACGAATTCTTGACTTTTTCCACTGGATGGTTTTCGATTTTTTTATTGCGTGACAGTGAAAACGATCTATAGTGTAACGAAAATAAACAGGTCTGTTGGAAGCTTGCTTGAGTTTCAACAAAATGACCCCCAAAATCGGCAAAAAAAAATCTGTCACTGATGAATAATAAAGTAGCTGCTATCCCCAAAACGATGAAATTACCTGGCGATAAATAACCTCGTCTTGGCACATTTCGCACATTTCTTGTCAAACTTTATAACACTTGAAAGAAAAAGAAAACTTACAAAAACAAAAACCCGGTATCTGTGTCAAATGATGATTTGACACTGTTTCGCGAGTAAACACACCGCGGTAACTTCATCACGGCGCCCTCTGAATCCGATGTAACTTTCGATTTTGCGCTTTTACTTGTGCAGCCAAAATTACAATAGCAAAAATCTCCCAGAATGTTTGTCGGTGATCGTAACTTTTTATATTCGGGGTTAAAAATTAATGTTGTTTTCGTGTCATAAATGTTGTTGCTGATGGCAAAATATTTTATTCTCGATCGACCGTCCAGAAAACTTCCTTCTGCTCTTCCCAAAAACTTTGTACCACTATTTATTTTTACTTTTGCATCAATATCAATATTTGTGTCGCATAAAGCAAGCTAACAAAATCGGTTCCTTGCTTGGTCCGCATTGTTAGCGTTAAAATAGAATTTTCGGTCCAATGCTTCTGTTTTGAGGGGTATATTGTTTTTGGTCTCCCATCCAGATACTAACCCAGCCGAACCCCTAGGGATTAATT
>NC_090892.1:43013763-43053763 GCF_036669925.1 Montipora capricornis
AAAACAACAACAGAATCACAGTTCCACGATGATCGTCACGCAGTCATGCAACGTTCTTTTTGCTTGTTTGTTCGTGTTGTTGTCAATGTTGTTGTCTGATTTACCACAAACGGTTTGTAGTAAAGTCAGTCGCACAGGAACTTGCTGGCCAATTCTATTCGGACTTCAAGGGATCGAATCCAATTTTACGAGAAAAAGCACAACCACACTTAGAACAATTTTGCGAAAACAAGCAACTGAGAACGTTTGCGTGACGACCATGGTGGAATTATGGCTATGTTCTGTTTCGTTTTAATTGTATTGCGGAGAAGTTTCTTACGAAGTAAACATTAAAACGTGGTTTTAAAATGTGGAGCTCAGCGAGTCTTCAGTGTCTCTAGGTGATTCGCACCTACGTACGAGGCACTACTTTAAGGCAAGATCACGCCACTGATTATCCTGTAGATTTTCAGATTTTTATTCGTACTAGTTGCTCGATCGATATATCGTTGAACTAGTCGACTGAAAGGAAAATATTACAGAAATAGATTAATGTTTTGGAATGCCGGCCATAGGCTAAAAGAAGAATGCAACTGATTTCTTGAATATAGTACAATTTGTGTTTTCTAATCTACACGATCTTATGGTTTGATTTCTTCTATTGATTGTCTTTAATTATAACGTTCTTGATCGGAGGAAAGTGAAAAAAGTAATTTGCGCGTTTGCAGTTTCGATTTATATATTTCTGAATTTCTAATAAAAAGTCACCTTTCAACTCATGCAAACTTGCTGTGGTAAATAAAATAGAAAATAACAGTACGGGAGAATAACTACAAAAATTGAACGACATTTTAAAAAAAAAGGACACCCCGACCCCGGCCCCGACCCCGAACAAAATTGAAGGCTAAGAATCTTGTGGTAACACATTTGATCGGTAAATAAACTGAAATCGAAGTTTCCACTCAGTAATCCAGGAATAGGTAAATCGGGCTTTAAACAACTGAGTAATTGTTATCGAGGCTAAGGCTTTTGAGCGGTCGTAAAGGCCTGCTTTTGTGCGAAAATCAACCTAAAAATAACTTGGTCTACAAAAAAGACCGTTAGAAAAATATGAAGAAGTTTTACGCTCCTGATGAAGGAATCCTATTTCTAGATATTCAACGGGAGGAGTCCCTTCAACCAAAGAAAATCTGAGGGGGGTAGAGGCCTACCTCGATGAACGAGCGTCGCAATGGGCTTAGAGAACGGTATTGCGTACAATAACAAAAATGAAGTTTGCGCGAAAAGAAAAGAAAATACCGCAAAGCCAATGGAGAAAAAAAAAAACAAAGAAAGAAACATAGTGGGTACGATCCGGTCACAACCACGATTTTTGCTATGACATGAAGTGGTTTCGAATCCCAAAGTAAAAACGCATGTCGACCAATTTCGATATATTCAAATTCAGTCTTAAACAAAAGGCATCGTCCCGAGGCTCTAAGGAATAAATGTAAGGATTTGTATTAGTTTATTCCCCAGAGCCTCGAGATGATGCCTTTTGTTTTGGACTGAATTTTAATATATCGAAATCGGCTATTTCAATCAAGTTACGTAGTCATCTACATCCATATGACTTTACTCTCTTACTCGTCATTCAAGTTAATCACTGCAGCTCGTAGTAAAATATACCAAGATGACACGTTGAAAAAAAGAAGCATCTTCGACCATCTTCAGATATTTTAAGTAATATATCAAACACGAGAAGTAGTGTTTCATCGGATATCCAAACACCTGATTCCTTTGCTTCTCAAAGGAATCAGTATTTTAAGAGATATTTGGGATAAAAGTTGGCGACATGTTGTGCTACTAAGACCACATATCCAAACTTCCTTCACGATAGTAATTTCTTTTGTTTTGGGGTTATGAATTATTAATGAGTTTGAGAAGACCTGGGCCCGGTTGTTCGAAAGACGATTAACTTAATCCAGGATTAGCGTAAACTTTTGTTTTATGTTTTCAACTTTTTGATGAGAGTTTCTTTTCCTTATTTCTGTTTTTCAAGATTAACTTATTCTAATGTAAAGTTTTGCCGACTATCAGGGTTGAAAAGCATTTCGGAGTAGAGAAATAAACTCCTTGGTTAATTTTTAACCTGGGATTAGCGTTAATCGGCTTTTGAACAACCGGGCCCTGGTAATTAGTCCAGCCATAACTTTCAACTCATTCAATAGGCTATTTCCGAGTTCATGTCTACTTCGTCTTTAAAGCGGGTCTAAGTGCGAAGTATTTCTTAGGATAATTAGTTTTCATTCATATGTAAAGTAGAACTAATTACCATCACAAAAAAAACTTCGCCTTTAGGCTCGCTTTGAGGAGGAGGCAGACATGAACTCGGAAATGGCCTATGAACGGGTTTGCATCCACGTGATGAGACGGCCATGTTGGTGTACAAAACATTAGAAAATGGCCCCGCAAGTTTTGTATGGTAATAGAGTCAAACGCCCAAAAGATATTTTTACTGCATTGTTCTGTTGAGAAACATGGCCGCCGTGACGTCAGATGGAAACCATCAATATTAATTAAGGAGCTTAAGCACGCGTCTTTTTGAGACGCGGACGGCAACCGGAAGTGAGTTATTTTCACTTTTAACTTGTTTTCACACAACCATATTTACATTGCTATGTATCTTTTCTCCATTAGAGATGATTAATACAAAAATTTGGGAGACACCACTGTCCTGGCACGCGAAATTTACTCTTCCGGTTGCCGTCCGTTGTGTGTGATCTTGCGGCGTTCTTTGAAGAACGAGTAGGGTCCACAACAAATATTATTCTTATTCAGTGGCTTGCAAATATAAAGTGTTAGTCTAAGAGTTTTAACAACGCTCATGGACCCGCTTTGAAAATGACATTTAAGTGACCTTGGATTGAAAAGTAATTTTCATACTCTTACCTCTGTTTTTACGTATCGTTCTTTGCCATTCACCGTGATAATTGTTCCTGGAATTATTCGAGCTTTTTCCACTTCTTCTGGCAGCCATTTGCATTCTGTTTTCGATTGTTTCTTTAAAGCCGCTGCACCGACATCCACACAGAAAATATTTCTATCCACGGAGAAGCTATTCTGCGATGAAATTCGTTTGATCGTTTGAGCGTAAACCAGGATTTTGTCAGCCTCTGTGGAACTCAGCCCCGTTACTACAGCTTTCTTGTTAAACTTAAAAGACATATCTTCTGGGAGAAAAAAGGAAAACAGAACGAAATCAGAAATTGAGATATTCAGATCAACTTTGCTCAGAGCTGCTTTTCGGTCTTTCGTCAGACGTATCTTTTCTTTTTGAAATTGTCTAAAATTCAGGAAAGAAAAAAAACCTGTCAAGAGAGAGCTGTCAAACTGTTCACTGACGTTATTTGATATTAGTCTTTTAATTGATCACGTTTTGTGTTGATCATACCATGATAATTTGTCACCTGGAACAGAAGCAACACTTATAAATTAAATTCAAATATCTTGACTTGACACGAGTGTTGTTACTTTTCATTATTAAAGTAGTTTTTGCCATATATCAGTTCTAGACCAGGTGAGGGAATTTTAGACTGTTTGCGCATGTCTTCGCAATGTTTTTGTCATGGAAGTAAAAAACAATACCTTTACATCTGTTCTTCAGAGATAAATGTTACCCAAAGAGGACATTAGTCAATATTTTTATTTGCCTACCTCCGAGTCACGAGCCTGTGTGAGCTCCAGCCAAACTAAAAACACCGGATGATGAACCTCGCGTGATCTCTACAATTATTTCAGTGCATGAGTATATACGTTTTTAAAAATTGGGCATCTATAATTGTGTCACGAGTCAGACATTTCTCACGTGATCCACCCAGTACGAGACGTTAAAATTAGAAGGCACTCAACCTGCTTTCACAATTAAAGTAAAAATGAATGTTTAACCGAACAAATATATCTGAAGAGAAGACATGTGTTGTCAGAGGCATCAGGGCCCGTGTATTTTAGCTAAGTCTTGCACCACGGTTTTCAACAATCTTTTTACCCCTAGATTTTTCCCGGAGTGAGCTGCCTCAAGTCAGGAGCTTTTCTCCTTTGTCGAAAATAGCACCTTGGAGGTAAGAGCAATGAAGAGCCTTTGTATACGAGGGTTGCAAAATTGAAAATGACCGGTAAAGCAGTTCGGCTGAAACCTTGTCCAACCCTCTCCCTCTCAGCAATTTAACCGTGCCGCGAAGACATAACAGGGGCACCCAACGTCAATTTTCGGAAAATACCTGTTCGGAAGACGATTTGAGATCTAGAATTTTCGGAACATTTGTTGTAAAATTTCTTGCTTGCCTGCCTCTCCTAGGATTTCCGAACATCTGAAAAATGGTATAATTGCCCATTTTAAACGGATTTTTACCCTAAAAAGGTAACCTAGAATTTTCGGGAGCCTTTTTTCTGGCTAAAATTTTCGAAAAGGTAAGTTTTGATCCCTATAATTTTCGGATCACTAGAATTTCAGCTAGGAAATCCGAAACGAATAAAAAATGTTTAGGGGATAAAAATTTGCCTATATCTACCGTTTAAATACTAAAATACGTTTAAAAATGCTATGTTTAAGTGGTTTTGAACTATATTCTCGGTATGGTGCCCCTGACATAACGCTTTAGAAAGTGGGGATTGACATCCTAGAATCCTAAAATCAAGCCTGTCATGTCCCGTGGCCTGAAAAAAATCCTTAACCACCTTACTATATCACGTGCTAAATGTATTCACCTGCCCTTCTCCCTGCTGTCCTCCGTTCTTCCTTTAATTCTACCCAAAAGACAACGTTTGGAATTGTCAGATCATTCCAACGACAATTCAACAAGAGCAGTGAACTCTACCTTCAACTGAGTTATTTTAAATATATGAATGTCTCGTGAGCGAGTCTTTCCAACTGATTCTCCAAACCGGAAATGAAAATTAAAACCCTGCTGCGGGCATAAGATAAAGATATAAGATTTTTTTGAAATTGTATGCACATGTTTTCTTCGTTTTGGCGGCCAAGAATGATTGCTATTCAAAACATATGTTTTTTTTAGATATGTTGAGAACATCAAGTTCTGAAAACATTTCTGACATTTTTTGACGGGATATCCTTTCTATAGCTGTATTAATGTTTTTTACGAACGAGAGTACTGTTACAAAATTAGAACACCAGTTATTAAAAATGCAAAACCGCTTTCTCTTATGCTGTACATAAACGCGGAAAGACGACACTGGAAACATAACTTACAACAAATTGGGCAAAATTTCGTGTAAAAGGCAAGTTTACACGACCGCTTTGTCAATGTGTTTCGACTAATTTGTACCTGTCTCAGTCCTCTTCAAAGTCGTTTTAAATACAACTTCTGCTGTAGTCCGGAGCCAATCAGAAACCCCCACTGTTGTCCTCAAACACCTATTCTAATTGTCTACACGTGTCATCTTCAAATAATTGGTCCAACCTAATTATACTTTTAAGTTTCTGTAGACTTCATTCGATAACATTAAAGTTTCAAGGCCAACGGCAGCCCCATGGACCGACCACCCGACCGTATATGAAAATGTTTTGCAATGTTATATTCTGAATAAACGATTTCCGAGACAAAGACATCGTGGTTAAGGCAACAGAGGTGAATTGTTTTCGCAAAAATGAGTGTTTGGGTCTTTAGCGTCGTCTACAAGAGCTAACTCTGGGTTTTAACTGTCACTAATCTGTAAGCTCTGCATATATATGATTAAAATCGTTAAGCCAAACCTGATGTTAAAGATAATGGGCAAGGAAAATGCCACTTGCTTGCAGTTCACTTTCGACAAGGCTTTGCAGCGGACGGAAGAATGAACGCTTGAAGCCATTAAGCTTCATGCTCTATTGAAAGTTATCTACCGTGTTTTCAATGGGGCGATTACAAAAGGCAATGGTGCGAGATAAGCCCTCTTGCATTATCGCTTTTTCAAAACAAAAAGACCACGAAAGATCATAGTCTAGTCTGTTTGATTAGCCTGGGCATCAAAGACATTTTTTAAGTTTGAAAGGTCACCAGACAAAAAATACAGATATTATCTACAAGGTTAAACATTTCATCCCTGTCGACATACATTGATATTATGCATATTGTCATACCTTTTGGAATCGTAGAAGCCCTTATTGTGCGAAATCAATCAACTCCAGACGGTCTAACACTCAGGAAAGGTGCAAGAAGCAGTTGACTCTTTCGTATTACAATGTTTAGGAAGTATCCCTTCTCGCTGTGATAATATTATATTACAACAAAGCTGTCTTGTCGAGGTGATATCAAACTCTGAGAAAAGCAAATGATAGTATCCAGAATGGCGACAACATTCCTAAAGAACTAAAGAAAATGTTTCTTTCCCAAGATAGCCATACCAAAATATTGGAAAACAGTGTTCATATGACCAGAATTAAAACAAGCGCGCTGGTCCGTGCTTGCCAACTAATCTCGCACAATGTGATGACAGAATTTACGCAAAACAAAGAGGCTGATTGGTTTTACGTCTACGGCTGACTTGCTAATGTACTGGACATGAAAAGGATTTGACAGATAAGATTAATTAGAATGGGCTCAGCTTAAACACCCAAATAAGACAATCAGAGGTTGAACAATTACAGACAGGAATTGCAACAGAGAAAAGTGTACAGTCTACATTGATTTGAGTCCAACTTGGCCGTTTAAATAAAGGATATTGCGCTTTCTATACATCCAAATTTTCTGGCTGCGGTCTAAACTCCTAGACAAACCAACCAATGAGATACCCGAGGGGATGGAAAGAATTTTCAAGATACTATCTAATCCTATTTAAATTTTCTTTCAGCCTTTCTTGTTTTTCGCCCATTGATAATGGTATGTCACGAAATCGAGAGAACACAACAAAAGCAAAGCGCACTGCTCGATTGTACAGGGGAGTGCTCGCAGTCTACAATTAGCCAGTATCAAAAATACCATAATACTCTTTGTTTACCCCTCCAAAATTTTGCATAAGCATTGTTTCCAGTTTCTCTTGGGACCATTGTAAGTCCCAAGAGAAAATAAAAACAATGCGTATGCAAAATTTTGGAGGGACAAATAAAGAGTATTATGGTATTTTTGATATTGGCTAATTCAGCCCCCGATCACGGGCACTCAACCTTCAAAGGATGAAAACGTTTTTCACCTGCGGTGGCATGAAAGATTCCTTTCGACAAGTTTTGGGTGTCGAGTCATTAAGCTGTTCCGTTCTTTCTTCGCTTACAGTCGTCGATAGGCCGCAAGGTTAAGGGTTAGGGTTAGGTTTAGGGTAATCAACGATAGTCTCTGGAACTCATACTGTAGTGTCCTCAATTTTATTGTAACAAGGATCCTGGACAGAAAAATAAACGTCTTCGTAGTCAACTTTAATGCATGGTGTTTGCCTTAAAATAGGAGAGGAAGGGGAAATCGATTGCAATGTCATTAGTGCCAAATTATGGTAATCGCAGGAAACAGTTTGAGCGAGTCTCATTTGCCTGATATGGACTGTCATTTGAGATGCGAGACGAGCTTTTGAGTTTCAAACTGAAAAAAAAAAAAAGATTCCCTGGTCTTCAAAGCAAGTCTAAGCGCGAAGTTTTTCTTATCAGTAATAATTAGTTTTCATTCATATGTAAAGTAGAACTAATTACCAAAACAAAAACTTAGACTCGCTTTGAGGAGGAGGCAGACATGAAATCGGAAATGGCCTATTTATTTGGATTGTGACTAGAATGGATACTGCAAAATAAGGTGAGACACTTCGGTTTCTGTACATAATATACCAAATGATCTTCCTACAGGAAGTTTTACTAAGTTTCAATGTAGTGTCACCAGAACAATTTATGAAAGCTTAGAGTTGTTCTTTGTGAAAGCTTAGAGTCGGCTCTTAGACCTAATCACTAGAAATGCCGTTATTTTCTGCCTACACAGTGTTGTTTATCTGCCAAAGAGGGTGAACATTGAGGTTGTCAGGTATTGTCACGTAACGTCACCAAAAGTTACACCTGTATATGTGTCACAAAGTGTCTTACCTTATTTTGGAGTATTCATTCTAGTCACAACCGAACAGAAACTGGGGGAGAACCCATTCACGAGAGCTTATCGCTGGTTACTGGGTTGCCAGTATGGCAAACCCAGTAGGAATCTGCGTTGCATTTCGTCGTTTTGTAATTTTTTCCGTGTCGGTAAAAGTCTTGCCTGTCACTCCCCTGCTAAGTGGTGTCTTTGTGCATAGAGTGTTCTATGCGTATTTTGTTAGGTTTGAGGGGGCTGGGGTAATGGGTAGAAGGAGGACATTTTTAAATTAACCTGCAATGGCTCGAAAGTCATTGTAACGCGCATGGCGTTTTAGTACATCTTTAAACAAAATGTACCCATATGGAGCTCAAGAAAGGAAGCGTCAAGACAGGTGGTGAAACATAAAGATCTGGAATCTTAAAAGCGACGAGTAATGGACTTCGACAGCAATCTTTGGCCCGTCGAGCCGAAATCAAAGTGAACTCTACTTCTAATATTTCGCCAAGGTGACGTTTCTCTGGTAACTTATGGGTTCAACAAAGACAGAAGGAATCGAACACCTTAAGTGGACCTGTGATCTCTGTTGTCTGTCTCACCATAGTTAGTCTCCTCTACTAACTATGGTCTCACAGTGTTTACTGAAGTCGCATCTAAGTTGTCTGACAAGTAACATTTATTTTGTACTCAACTCTGCAAGGGTAAAAAAAAATTGGAAATGTGACAGTGAAAAATTATTTGAATGAAAGCTTTTTGTCTGTTTTGAGCTTTATTATTTACGGTCAACGTTCCTTCGAAAAGGGTTTGATGTGAACTGTCAGAAATTTATTTAATTGCATATGCACTGTGACACCGATTGTGTTGCACGCACGCAATTAAAATAGGAAGGGTTTTGCCTCTAATAGCAAATATGTTGTTTGTTTCAATAAATTTTTCGCTGGAAAAGATTTTTGTGAGAAATCCATGTTTTGTGAAATTTGTCATGTTGTCTAATTTTCGAGCTTAACAAATTTGCATACGTGGGTTGAAATATGATAACGGAGGATTTTTGTTGTAATGCACTGTAAGCAGCGCATAAGTAACGAAAATAAACAGGTCTGTTGGAAGCGTGTATGTGACGCTGATGAATAATAAATAGAGTAGCTGCTATTCCCAAAACGATGGAATTACCTGGTGATAAATAACCTCGTCTTGGAGAGTAATTTTTTGACTTTGCAGAAACAATGGTCAACCTCAAGAGTTGGGCGATTGTGATCTTTGTGTTTAATTCGCACATTTATTGTCAAACTTTTTAACACTTGAAGAAAAAGAAAACTAACAAAAACAAAAACCCGGTATCTTGCCATCATTTGACACAGATGTTTCACTGTTTCGCGAGTAAACTTCATCACGGCGCCCGCTGAATTCGATGTCACTTTCGATTTTGTGATTTATTTGTGCAGCCAAAAGAAAAATAACAAAATTGAACGTAGCAAAACTCTCCCAAAATGTTTGTCGCTTTTTATATTCGCGGTTCAAAATTAATGTTGTTTTCATGTCGTAAATTTTATTGCTGATGGCAAAATATTTTATTCTCGATCGACCGTCCTGGAAACTTCATTTTGCTCAGTCTTCCTAAAAACTGTGTATCAATATTTATTTACTTTTGCATCAATATTTGTTTTGCATAAAGCAAGGTAACAAAATCTGTTCTTTGCTCAGTTCGCATTTGTTAGCATTAAAATAGAATTTTCGGTCCAATGCCTCTGTTTTACGAAGGGGTATATTTTTTAGGTCACCCATCCAGATACTAACCTCTCCAGACAGTTGGCAACTACAGTGAACAACTACAGTGAACTGTTGTATTACCCATCGATTAGCCTGCGTCACAGACGTAAACAAACCTCGGTTAGTGCCGTCTGCGAAGCACCGCAGAGATCTTTGTTCTGGACCCCCAACGGACTCAACGAATCAACATTATTTCAAAGTTCTCATTTAAAACACGCAACTCACGCATCTCGGTTAAGTAAAATAAATAACAATCACAAGTCAGAAATTTGCATTTAAGTCTCATTGGGACCGACTTACAAGTATGTTGAAAAAAAAGCTGCAGAATTTTGTCACCTCCATTGTGTTTTATTAAACTATTGCAGACTTCGTCGAATGTGCGGACAGAGTGCAAGCGCAGTTATATTTTCGCTGACGTATTAATCTAACAGTTAAATAAGCTTGAGCTTCGTGGAAGCAGGCTATACGTAAGACTTACATGTAAGCTTAAGCTCAAATACTTCATAGTACGAGCAACTCTAGTCTGCGTCGCAGACGTAAACAAACCCGAGACGTAAACAAACCGGGTTTGTTTACGTCTGTGACGCAGGGAAGAGCACCTCCAAGGAGATACAAGGTGTGTGTGAGAAATTCAGGGACACGGTCCTAGATTTATTCTCGTTCTTCTGCGTTAGAAAGAGAAACACTCGGGCGAATCGAATACTACGAGAAAATCCCCGTTTAAAATTTGCTGAATAATTTCTGGATCCTCTACATCGGTGATGGCAATAGCCGGAATACAAATGCTGTTCCAAGTATTGCACTTGATCCATCAACGACCGCACAGGTAAAATCACCACAATAACACTTGAGCCGCGAGGCTTACCACAAACATCCACGACAATGGGCAAACTTTGGAAAATAAGCGACTTTCCAAAGCCCGTGGGTAAATTTGCAAACACATTTTTCCCCTTAAAAAAGGCTTTGATAGCTTTTTGCTGTTCTGGAAGCAGATCGGTCAATGCAAAGTGCGCTTTGACTGCCTCAAAGGCTTCTTTCCACTTCTCTTCGCTTACCGCGGCAATTCTCTCCCAAGTTGCTCGAAGCACCCACGTTAAATACCATGAAAACCGAAAGGTTTTAATACAGCTCAACGAATGGTTAGCGCTAACCATGCTTCGAGCAACTCGGCTTCGCTTCCGGTGCACACTCCAAAGGAAATTCTTTCAGCCAATCGGAGGTGCTCACAGACAAAGAAAACAAAGGCTTTTCCAACTGGCCAATCGTGGCGCGTACTCAAATCTGGGTACGCGGCGGGGGGTCCAGAACAATGTCTCTGCGCTGCTTCGCAGACGTTACTTACCCAGGTTTATTTTCGTCTGCGACGCAGGCTGCCCATCGATGCGAGAAAGATTTGGTTTTATAGCCATGACGTCATCGACCGTCCGTACATACGTACGTACGTCCACCCCTTCATGTATGCCAATGTGACCAGTATCATGCTAGTTTACAGCATACATCTTTGATATTGGACATCCATCTTTTGATTAGTTGACACCTGTCAGAACAAGGTATCCGCTGACCAGTGTCACATGACCATATCGCGGACTCAAGCTCAAGTTCATCGAGGTCAGCTGTTTTTTTTAAGATGACGGCTGACCAGGTACTTGTTTTCGATGGGATTGCAGGCTCAACCTAGGCGAACTCACCTGAACATAGCGAGGTTATTCAAGTCAAGCATCGGCAGGATGTAAACTTAAAGGGGCTGGGTCACGCAATTTTAGGCAATTTCAGCACTGATCGAATGGTCATAGAATTAACTAAAATATCAAAATAACTGTTCATAAACTATAGAAGAACTCTGACAAAACACAGGGAAGCCAAGAAGGGAGATGGATGGACAAAACTGGAGAGGATTGAAATGGATTGAATTTGGATAAATTGAAAAACGTCGGCCCACCTTTTTTCAAATTTATATCAGTCTATATCAAAATGTCATTTACAAAACTGGAAAATCATTCTCAGTTGTTATGTGGCCGTGATTTTGCAAATGAAACACTCTTGCTCTGCCAATTTGACGTTTAGGGCTCATAATTAACAAAATTAAACAAAATTACTTAAAATAGCGTGACCTAGCCCCTTTAAAGCTGAGTGTTTATTTTTAATTTGCTTAGAGCCGCTTTTTTCTCCGTATTAAATTTTTTGGCATATCTTTAGAAGCTCTGATAAGGTTACACGATGCCTGGAGGACCTATGTCTAGAACAGAAACGAAAGGACTGAGCGAAAGAGAACGACAACGACAAAACAGAATACAAGTAATAGCTCATACTTAGCACACAAATTCTTTCCTTGGGCACTAAACCGTTTGTTATTTTTACGGATGCGTTATTTGATTGACCAATCAGAATTCAGCCAGCGGAAAAAAACTGTGCTATCCGACGCCAAATCAATTGTTCGCAATTAACGGGCCAGAAAACCATTTAAAATGTTTTGTGGCAACTTTTTTGTCAACAAACTTTGGCACCAAAACTAGGTTGCCGGCGAGCGGCGATTCGAACGACAGCTGTTGTGCTTAGGCTGTTATTCGTGCTTTTTTTAACTATTTTAAGGCGAATTCAGTATGACATTTTCGAATCAAGTGTAAGAAGACGTCCAAACTGTATTGATAATGTAATTATACTAAAGCAATTATTCACCTCAGGCTCGGTGAATATCGGTCAATAAAAACATTGATTATTATTCACCGATATTCACCTCGCCTTCGGCGAATAATTGTTAAATATTACTAAAGGTGAATTAACCACCGTAAGAAAGATTTGAGAGCTGACGTTTAGGGTGTTAGCTCTTCGTGTGACGAAGTGGAAGCACAATCAAAGAAAGCAGGCAGCACTGAACTTTCGAATTTTTTTATTACATTAGTTTGAAGAACTCCCAGTGTCCAGCGTCCTAAGAAAATTCAAAATGATCGCCCTCCCCTCCCCCGTCGAAACAAAGGCCTGTTAACCTTGGTTTTGATCTAAAAATTATAACCAAACGAGAGTTTGTGTCAAGAGCCCTAATATGTTCCAGTTGGCGTCAAACGCGCCCTTCAGTTATTTTCGTCGCCGTCCTCCCATTCGTCTGGATCACGATCATCGTCTCCCGTTTCACCTTGTTGTTCGCCTTCCGGTGGATCCCTCTGGCTTAGAGTGTTCAACAGCTCTCTCATGGCAGTCAACAAATTTTCAACTCCTCGCGCGAGGTCTGTGTCATGCAGAGGCCTGGGTGCACCTTCTGCACCTTCTATGGGAGGTTCCAGCCTCGCTTGCAACCGTTCACGTTGACCAATAGGAGCCTGAGTGTTAAAGGACGGTAATAATGAACGGAAGAACATAGATAGCGCACCGTGTTCTTGGTCAAGACGAGTGCTCCTGTAACAAGGAGAAATGAAGTTAGAAAACCCTAAATCCACCTAAGCTACAAATTAAAAATTCCTCAAGCCCAACATGAAGTTACAGTCTGTAGCAACCAATGTCGCGGTAAAACATCACATACATATTTTGTTTTAGCGGTAGCACTATCCATAACATCGACCTTCCACAGCAGCTGGAGTTTTCAGTTCCGACCATGCGCATTGGTTTTGGCGGTCGAGTTGGGCCAAAAACGGAGAATTGCAGCAGAAAGTTCGCCTTCAGACTGGACCACGACAAGTACAATTAGGATTTTCAATTTCAGGGTGTCAAACACAGAGAGGGGAGACAAACAGGAAAGTAGGAATTTTTCACCCAATCAAAGAAAATATAAACGTTTTCGAAAAATAGCGGGATCTCCTGTAAGACCTCACACAAAAACGGTAGCAAACTCTGAAAGTTCCCAAGGTGCACTGTTCTCAAAGGCATGGCTTAAAACAATGACAACTTGATATTATCTGGGTGAAATGGAGGCGAGGGAAGCGAGCATGGCGCAAAGTGACGCAATTCACATCCCAAGGAAATTTCACGGTTTAAGTACATTGGCTTCGTAATTCTCTCACCATCAATCAACACTGCATTTTGCTGCACCGACAACAGACAAAAACCACGCAAAGTTGGAGGTTTTTGATTTAAGAAAAAAATAATAGGAGAAAATTATAACGACTTGGAATAATAGGGAAAATAAGAACTTGACACCCTTCAATTTCGAAGCAATCGCGCATGCATAACTCTTGTTCCTCGTTCTTCGCTGAGCAGGTCATCAAGTGGTTGTTTAAATAGCTTACTATGGCAACCATGAAAGTTAATAGTAACGGCCTTTTGATTATGTTTGTGTGTGCTCTGCCCGCAGGCAGGTCCTTCCTCATAGTTTCCGCTCCATAGCTTGTCTCTTTACAGATTCATACGAGCTGCCGCTCCTTATTCTGTCCAGCGCTGCCGTTCTGGGTCTCCCAGGAGGCCTCCTTCCCTCAACTCTCCCCTAAATCACTAAAGGAAGAAGATCACCATGACGCAGTGTATGTCAAAGCCGGGCTCTCTGTCTTCTGTTAATATTTACAATTGATCTTTCCTCACCGATACGTCGAAGTACCTCATCATTACTCATCTCGCAGCGCTACAACTTCCGCATAATTATCTTCCTTCCTCAAGAACCACGACTCGGCGCCATACAACAATGTGCTCCAGATGACAGTCTTAATAATTCTCTTCTTAAGGTCATGGCTGAATACTTTTGTCAACAGTTCTTTCCTATTACAGAAAGCATTCTTTGCCCGGGCGATTCTCAATCGTCCTGTGTAATCAGGCTCGCAAAATAATTGAAATGTGTCATTTGGCTAACTGTTCACCTTCGAGGAAGATCGCAAAAATCCTTGCCAGACCTCTTACTGATTTTCATCACCTTTGTCTTCTTTAAGTTGATCTCCATACCATAGTCTCCTGTGGTTTCCTGCATTTTATCCATCATGCGCTGAAGACCCTCAACAGAACCGGCTAATGTTGCTTGATCACCTGCATATTGCACTGTCTTTATGAGACGGCCTCCCACTCGAATACCGAATAATCCTTTAGATTAGCTCCTTAATATCTCGTATGTATGTAAACTTGATAACTTTGCAAGACCCTGATAACATAGCCAAGACAACACAAAAACATGTACGTAATTGGCTGACATTTGGAAATCAAAGGACGAAGTAAGGCATAGTGACGCAGACTGTGGCCCAACCGTTTTCCATCCGGAGAATATTTCCACACTTTTATTAAATATCACCCTTTCTATACAAAACCTGGTGGTTGCATGCATCGGCACAGGAGCAGAAACCGATTCCACCTTAGCCTCCGTAGCAAGAGTTTCCGTGGGGGGAACATGACAGATTTTCGATGTTTTAGCGGCGAGAAAAAATGGGGTGCGGCGAAAACATCGAAAATTCACGGATATGCTTGCTACGCGGCTACCTCCACCTCAAGACTTGCTGCGCGCGATAATGTTTACGAAACAAAACCTGCCTCTACATAACATGCGATGCAGTAGTGCGGGTGATGTCGCACCGCGCCTTAGAACACGTAATCAAAAAATATTCTACCTCGATGGCCGCTTGTATCCTGACACCGAATCCAGAGGCGGAAGAGGATCGTAAGACAGAAGAGGCACATTAGCCAAATCCTGACAACGAAAGTTACAAAAAAATTATATTATATCCTTAGTTGACGAGCAGAAAGGGGTAGAAATGTTAGAGTAACTGCGGAATACCCTGGCATTTTGAAGCCGTACCTCTGAAGAGGCTGGACTCTTAATATAGGTTTTCTAACCTCGTATCAAACCTTTTCAGGGGTATGGCTTTGATGTGGCGGGTATTCTGCAGATTAGCTTTTTAAAAAACTTGGAATATGAAGAAACACGCTTGTCATACCACAGGCAGAGAAGCAGTGGCATCCTTGATATCTGAAACAATACAAAAATAGTAAAGTGAAGCGGAGTCCTCTGGTGAAAATATTGCATGTACCCATCATTGAAATTCGCCTCATGGTGCCTACTCAAAACCTTTCTAAGACACGAACAGCTGACAAATCGGCCACCACTGACCTGACATTATAATATGTCGGTAAACATTCCGTGGTGTTCCTTTGTACCGTACTTGACGCCTACAAAGAAACAGTAACAAACAAAGAAGAGTCGCTTTAATACTCTAAAAAAAAGTGTACACTATAGTACAATCCTGGTCAAAACTGTTGGGACTATGCCCGCTTTACCCTCCACCAACCATTACAACGTTGATTTTTCACGGTGTCCGAAGTCAAGAGTACTTCATCGATCGCACGAATGTTTTAACATTGTCTGAGGGGGGGGGGGGGGGGGGGTTAAGGGGGGACGCGAAACAGACAGCAAAAGAAGAGCACACGTTGCTCATAATTACAACGATGGAAGCATGTATAGAAAATTGTCTACTTTTCGGCCAAATTTGACAAGTGTCCCAAAGTTTTTTTAACCAGGATTGTAGGAGTTAAAAAAAAAGTAATAATTATGGATAAAGGAGAAAATTGTTATCATGTCGTATCTTAAAATAGATATCTACGTTATAAAATTACTATTTACATGATTTTATGGATACTAAAATCATGAATTAAATACAGTGAATTAGATTTACAAAAAATATATATATATAACGACCAGGCCTCGGTTGTTCAAAAGGTGGATAACGCTATCCACTGGATAAATCACTGTTCAGCGGATAAACACTAGCAAAACCAATTGAGTTATCCAGTGGATAGTTCTATCCACACTTCGAACAACTGGGGCCTGATCATTTATCTTATGGTGGGCATTATACCACTGGTGGAGGGAAAATATCAGTAGTTACAGGTTACTGATTCCAGATAACTATTGAACTTGAGTAGAACGAGTATTTATAAACATTGCAACTGGTCCGAATATGACGAAAGGGCAATGCACTGGGTACTCGAGAAGCCCATGTTAGTTGACATACTACAGATGGAAGGGAGATAACGACTAAGCCTTGTTGGATTTTATAAAACATGGATAATTGGTACGAAACTCTGCGTTTTTCAAAGAAGTGTCCCAACCAAGCTGATTTAACATGGGGGTAACAACACTAAAATATAATGTCTGTGTAGTCTTTAAAAACGAACCTTGCTGCTCTATGTTGAACTAGTTCGATTTGCTGAATATGTCGTTTAGTTCCCCGGGGGGGGGGGGGTACTAGATATATCCCTGGGTGGGGAGGTGCGGCACGGCCCCTCATACCCTGACCCTGTTTAAGACAAATATCGCTGATTTTCCTACCCTGTTTAAGACAGAATTCTGATTTTTGATACCCTGTTTAAGACATTTAATGTGCCTGGTATCAATGCCAAAGTTACCCTGCGAGCAGAGGCCCTTCGATCTTCCTAGATAAGTCGGGAAGAGGAAGGGACCTCTGCCAGCCGGCTCGACTTTCTTTGATTTGCCGCTCATCCAAAGAAATGGATGAGTCAGTCCAGTTTCAACTTGCCAAACCTGTTTTTTTTTATTTGTGCGCATGATCAATCGCCACGCGTCATCAATATTTTTTAAATTTACAACAGCGTGACAATCTTTAAACTGTCTAAATTCCCATGAGAATTTTTCCGTATGTCGGTTACAGAAGCTAGTTTACCAGAATTGAGAAACCTATTAATTTTTTCAGTAAAAATTAAAATGGCAATTTAAAAACTTGAACTATCTTGAGGAAATGATTCCTTGGTTGTCGTGTGTTTGCCAGAGTTGTTCGAAAATATCCGTTACTGTTTGTTTTGGTTTTGTGGTTTTGCGGTTACTAGTCAGGCGTGACTGACTCCCGAATATGTTACGTTTGAATTTTTAACGCATGCTCAACACGAAATGTCGAGCCGGCTGGCAGAGGTCCCTTCCTCTTCCCGACTTATCTAGGAAGATCGAAGGGCCTCTGCTCGCAGGGTATGCCAAAGTCAACGGAAGTCAACATTAATTGACAAGGGCTTGCAAAAATTTTGCTGTTTATCGTCCGAGAAAAGATATCCAGTTTAAGACAAAAGTTGATAAATCGATACCCTGATTAAGACAAAAAATGATATATTCGATACCCTGTTTAAGACAAAAATCCCGAAAAACATACCCTGGCTGGGGGCACGTCCCCATTAAGCCCTTATGAGGGAGTACCCTTAACCCCCCAGGTTTAGTTCACAGGTTTCACACTGAGCAAGCCTACTCAGATACTCTAGAAAATGTTTGCCGAAAAATTTAGTGCTCACATTTTATTTATGTCAAAATAAGTGACATCACGCGAACTGCCTTCCAAAAGGAATGATATTGACGGATAAGTTTAGAAAAATGAATGAGCTAAAACTTACTTGTGTGTACACTGCTCTACCAAAGGATCCTTGGCGTCTACTCTTTCCAAAACGATTTTCACGTTCATAGCTAACCAGTCAATCACCTGATGTAATGAAGGAAAAACACAGCCATTTTTATATCTTTTTCTCAGACGCTGTCATGTGTGTTTTTGAAAGGCCCTTTTCCATACCAGCCAAAAGACGAAAAGGATCAACATGCTTTTAAAACAAGATATACTCATTTGAGGTGATGGACTTAAAGTAGAACACAGGGTATAAGGGGGGGAGGGGAGGGGAGGGGAGGGGAGGGGAGGGGAGGGGATGGGAGATTCCTCAAACAACAATAACAAGAAAAAAAATAAACGTCTAATCTCAAAGAGGAAAGGGGAAATTTAACAATGAAAACACAATAACAAAGACCACATTACACTGCGATAAAAGCAAAAAAAAATGAGTGGTCCCAACCAATCTCTGATAGGAAAACACTGAAAACAAAGTTATTAATCATAGACGCAATGACAATGATACCAACAACAAAGAATGAAAAAAACCAACAAAATAAATGTCAAACTGGCAAGGTAACCTCTATTCCATATCCCATGGGTACATGGGTACTTGCTGACAATAAAGTTCTTAATCACAGGAGGATATTCACTTTCTTTAACAAAAGCAATATCCTTCTCTTTACCTCTGTTTCTTTCCAAGCATGGTATGTTCTGCCAATGTACAGAGCTTCAAGTTGCTTTAAGGCCAATGGGTAACTATAGACAAAGTCACATGTAATCATACTTACTTAATTGACCACTGCCCATGGAGGCTTTTCAGGGCCAATGAACACGATCACGACAGAACAGAACATTCAACAACAACTGTTAAGAATCCCAGCTGGCCAGAGGCAAACCAGTTGGCTATTTACAAGTGCAGCTGAGACGTTGAACCAGGGACTACCAGGAACAAATTCAACCAGTGGTCAGAACGTGTCTTAAACCCGTGATCCCGGGATCTCAGGGCATGCACTCTAACCACTGGGCCACACTGCCTCCTATAATCAAGTCTGAGGCATAGTCACAGGAAGACCAAGCCAATAGGCAAGTCGTTAGGTCTCCTGTGCATCAATCATTACCTTCTAAATTTTTTTTCGTTAACATCATTGACTCAATAGAGACACATCTGAACATTTTATACAAAGTATGGGCATTGAATATTTAAAAAAACTTAAGAAATCCCAGTGGATAAGGATAATGCTAGTTAGTGCCAACAGTTGCCAGTAGAGAGAACATATCACAAAAAGCCCACAAAAACCTTACTTTGCGGAAAAACAAAACAGCCTTACATGTAGAAACTCAGAGAAATAAGCCCTTCATAGATAGACCCTATTTCGGATAATTTGGAAGAAGGTGTGCAAAGCAAATTGTTACACACCAAAGCAAAAGGTCATAAGATAAGATGACATTCATTAGAACTGAGATGTAAAATTGCATGACTGAATATCATGTATTAACATCACGGAGTACAATCTACATGTATGTCCCACCCATGTTACACGTTCTTACCATAGCAACAGATTTATTAACATTAGCAGTAATAGTAGCAATTACAAGTAAAACTTCTTCAGGAGAACTTTGAAAGAATGGAATGCAGTACCTTCCCTTTTATTAGATGAGGCTTCCGTGGTTACCGGTAGCTTTAAACCTGCCCTCACAGACTATCTTAGTATCTTTAATTGATTTCACACATTATGCTTTATGTCTTTTTAGATATTTAATTGTTACATACATGTAGTTATATTTGATATTCACAGTGACGGGAAACCTTTGTGATATATAAAAAGACTGTGCAGTAACATCAGACCTTGACACCTTACCTCATTGCTGATGCAGGAGAAAAGAATGGATGCTTGATCAGAGAGGAGTCTAACGCAACATTACACTTGTCCATAAGAGGCAACAAAACCTGATGACAGACCAGGATTAGTTCATCACCATTAATAGCAGCAGATGATGTAGCAACTGCATGCCCCTGCCCCTGTCCGCACCCCTTCCAAGATTCCCCCAAAATGTCGCCAAATCCTTCAGCAAATAATTTTATCATTTTTAAATACCTTAGTCTACATTTTATTTTTAACAACTTTTCTATTGATTTCTGCACCTGCGCTCTTAACTCTAAAATGTGGCACAGTGTCATATATGTAACTCTTGTGTTCTACAGTAATTCCCTGTTCAGTAAGTTATACACGTATATGACTTCTTTACTTACCATTGGAAACATAATCAAAGCTTCCTGGAGCTAAAAAGAAGAAAAAGAAAAGCCATCAAGGTTCTGACCCCTTATCTCTTGTTAGAATAATAATACATAAATGTAGGTGATTATTGAAAATCCTCTGCAATGATTGGTTGCACTTGAGTTAATTATTATTACACTATAACCCCTTCTTAAAGTGGTTTTTTCAAAATGGCCACAAGCTGTTTTGTTGAGGTGACTGACCAAGAAATTAACTGTTGTAAAGAAAACGCATATTTTTCAAATAATCATCTATGAAATTATACTAAACAATAATTAATATTTCTAAAAATACAACCACACTTTTGAGTTTAAGGAACATGTTTAGATGTTTCAAACATCATCTTCAGCCATAGTGAGTGTAACATTAAAATTTTTACAAGATAAATTATATATATATATAACTATCAATACAATTATTCTTTGTACATTAAATGTTTGTTACAAATTAAAATCAAAACGAACCAACAATATTATAGAGAACACAACTGACATAATGGTAAAGGTTTTAAAGTGTAATGCTAAACTGACAAGATCAACTTGTTTGTTGAGTTCGGGTTTCAACCGCTCAATATTGTGCAGGCTGTGGTGCTCGCTACATTTCAGGCATTTCTACAGACATGTAAATGAGCACCTTTTCCGGGATAAGCATTCTCATATTTTCAAGCCTCTTAGTTTAGCATTACACTTTTAAACTTTTACCGTTATGTCAGTTGTTTTCTGTATAATATTGTTGGTTTGTTTGAATTTTACCTACTTGTAACGAACATTTAATCTACAAAGAATCAATGTATTGATAGTTATACATATATACAAATTATCTTGTAAAAATTTTAATGTTACACTCACTATGGCTGAAGACGATGTTTGAACCATCGAAACATGTTCCTTGAACTCAAAAGTGTGGTTGTATTTAAAAAAAATTAGTAGTTCACTTGTGCTATCCAGACTATTTAAACAATAGTAATGTTGTAAAAAAGGTTGCTGTTATTCATCGTGGTGAAGTACAATAATAATAATAAAGTATTCTCGTTTGTCTCACGATGTGGTCACTTGTGATGCACATCGCGACGTTTCAACTGCATACTGCTACAATCATAGACAAAAGTAGTTGGGAAGGTTATGTAAATGAACCACACCAGAGCTGCATTTCAACCTGCTTCCGTTAATGCTCAAAAGAAATAGTTTCACTTTCTCTTACATAGCCCCCCTCCCCCCTATTCAATGTTGGAAGGTAAGTCAACAATTTCCCACTGAAACCATTCAGTTTTGCACAACATTGAAGGAGGGGGGAGGGGAGAGAAGCAATGAAGACTTCAAAAGTGCTAACCTTCCCAACAGTTTTGTCTAAGATTGTAGTCTTCATCAGGCGATGAAATCGACTGGTTACGCATCACCTTTTAAGTAGGATGTTCCTTAAATCTGCAACTGCACCAGCACTTATCAGGAATGTGTACCAGAGCAGTGTTAATTTTTGAGAAACCTTGCTGCACAATGCAGAGATCATAATCTCTTGTGAAACATGAGGAAGTTTGGGCAACAATGTGACAAAACACATGATACATGTATCAACATAAAAAAGTGAGTGAATTTAACAGAGAGGGACAGGATTAGGTGCTCATCAATTTTTTAAAATATCTGAGTGTTCTGAATGGATAGAACTGAGCTGAAGTGACAATGAAAGATGGTACATGTATTTCACTTACCATCTCATCAGCTTTCTTTGTTTCTCCATCTTTTTTACTGGAATGAAAGTGAGCAAGGGCCACAGAAAATGCAAAGTTGGGGAGCTGAGACAAGTTTCTGTGAGGCTAAAGTTAAAACAAATATCAATTTATTTTCAATTCATTATACATTATGGAGGCCATGTCCTATATATGATGCAACCAGTTTGGGTCAAAGATGGCATCTTAAAGGTCAATAAAACTGCTACCAAATCTCTTTTTTATAACAGTATAAAATTGAACAAAGGCTCCTCAAACATACAAATTTCCCATTTTATAGAATAGCATGTAAGTAGCATCTGTTCAAATAATTTTAATATTTCCATGAAGTATGCATACCGGCTCCGAGTCACGATACTAGATTGTTACTTTGCCTCTGTGTCACCCACAGACACGTCTTCTCTCAAGATAAGAGTTGTAACAGATGCTTATCAATTCACTTGATTTCTTTTGAGAGTTTCAATTTTTTGGCAATTATATTTTGCAATATTAAGAACACATGTTTATCATGTCTATGGTAATACTGACTCCAAGAAAATAAAAGGTAAGCTTTGGTTTGAACCACCTTAAACCAAACCCTACATACTTATACTTCAAAAATGAACTTGATGACCCTCATTTTCAATTGCTGGAAAAGCAACTTTAAATTCTCTGCAAATTAAGAACAATTCTGTGCAGCAGGTTCAGGGCTACATGTACCTTTATGTGTCAACAATTATTGTAAAGGTAACTTTGAATCTGCTACTAACATAATTTTCTTTTAATTTTTCCAAAGTTACACCTTAACTGGCTTTACAGCTTTCCAGCAATAAAAATGGGTGTTACTGAGTTAATATTAAAATTTTGAGTTCTAAGCATTTGAAGACAAAATAATATTACCTATGTTATTTGATGGTTTAATGCCATTGTTATGGTAACATATTACATAAAAATATGTAGTGTTTCGTGCTAATCAATGGTATTATTGCTGTTTCACATGGTACCACAACACAGTGTTTGGTGATCAATACAGCCAATCCTTCTGAATATTCTTGATTGTATAGCAACTGGTTTGAGGCACCTTAACTGGGAAAGTGGGCAGGGAGGGGGGGGGGGGGGAGTATTTGGGCAACAACAAATATCCAGAGCAACCATTTTGAATTTCACTCCCCAAGAGATTAGAAATGCTCCCACCATCAAGTTTCTAACCCAAGCACAACTTATTGAAATAAGAATGTGATATTACCCCCCATTCTTCGAACAATCGTACAAGGAAATCAAACTGCTCTGATCTCAGGGCATAGAAATCAATCATTAGGAGCACAGCAAGGGGATCTTCATCTGGATCAAGGCTGAAAAATAACATTTTGAACCAGTTATACAACATGTGCAACACTGATACATTAAAAGCTAACATGACTTAATACCCAATCATGGAGACTGTGAGATGATACCTCGTCACAAGTAACTTACAGTACATGTACATCGTAGGTCTGTCTGTCTGCAATCAGGTTCAGAATACTAAAGGAGTTACTACCTTAAATTAATTATTGTTAGGAGAACTTCAAGGGGTGAATTTATACTATTAGCATTTATGATGCCTCAAGCTTTTACTGTGTTTTCATAATTCTGCGGGATCTTACCTTCAAGTGCTAAGTGCCAAACTGAGTTTCGGCCTCTATCAACCAAATTTCCGAATATAGCTGGGAAGGTCAACTCTGCCTCCAGAAAGTAACCTGGAGTTTTTGGGGGTAACCACGCATTTTTCGAAGATAATTAATTTAATCAACAATATTTGTAATTTTAAAGCTTTAAAATACAAAGCAATGTATGATGTTCTTTTCCAAACTGAAGCTTAATCATCTCTGAAAAATGCTTGATTACTCCCAATTTTCTTTTTGGATACAAAGAGCACTTGCTAAATTCTGCTTTCTCCGCATGGTTTTGAACCACGCAAAAATATCTCTGTATTAATAAGCACTACCCATAGGAAATCCGAGTATCTCGAGATGCGCAGAACGTATGCGCAATAACAATAATAGGCACCGTCCTTAATGATATCTTAAAAACAAAGGTTTTTAGGAGGAAGTGGGTGAATGAATATGGAAAGAAGGAGGGTGTGATATGTAATCTAGTGTCCCTACACTCTTGGTTACTAGGTTTAATGGTACTTCTCTTCAAGGAGGACACATTTTTAGAGAATATTATATTGGTTGGATCAAGGCTCGTTACTAATCAAGTTGCAATACAAAAACCTCACTTGAGTAAAAGTTTGCACAATTCCAAAGCTGTTCTGTAGCAACCTAAAGAAACAGGCAAACAAAGCAAAGAAAAAAAAATTCAATTTAAGTTGTTCCTCAACATTTTTGCTAGCTTTTTTAATTGCCAGGTATTGCAAAATGTATTGCCACCAGTATATGAGTAGTAGTCTTATAATGATCTCGGGAACAACCCTTGCAGAACAAAAACCTTGAAATTGATGGAGATCTTCTCTGACATTGGGTAAACTTATTTGTTTCCAAGAACTGTTCAGGGTCAACGTTCAACTGTTTTAAGCAAATTATCACTTGACGAACGGAAATTCACGTTGGTATTTTCAGTATTTCTAAAATGTAGCTTACCTTTTTGTCCCACAAAGATGATTTGACGAAACAATGCAACATAGAAGGATCTAAAAGACAAAATTTTTCAAGGTGGTTTTAAAGTCTTGCATTGTGCATATCAAGTACACATGATTTCTCGCATCATTAGTGTGTGCATGCTTACCAGTTAGTGCTCGCTAGAAACACAATCAACTACTTTATTAAAAATATACAAATTACTACAAATTCCATATCATAACAAAGGTAAACACCACAAAAGTATACCCAAAAAAGCTTCTCTGTAGTGCTTACATTGAAACTGGATCCAAACTTAAGATGATCATGAGAGCTTGGAGATTAATTTTTCTCCCAAATTAGTATGGTGAACTATCCTAATTCTAGGGTAATTGAATTCCATTAGTCTTCCTTCTAAGAGGGCAAAAGTGGTCAAAACGGGGCCAGCCACATTGAAGGAAGCCATGTACAATAAGTTACTCTCACCAATAAGCCAGTAAAAGTTAGGCAACCCTAAGTAAAACTAAAAAATGTAGTTTCTAATTTCTCTGAGGTCTATTTATTTTAGTAAGTTGTCATTGTGTTTGTTTTTTTGTTATTTCTTAGAAGATTGTATAGATTGTGTTGTGGTAAGATTTTTTTTGTCACCGATAATAATTAAATTGTAAAAAAAGAAAAAAATGAGAGGGAAGATAATAATTTAGTCTAAAGAGCATGGGGATAATTATTATGACCACTTGAAAAGCTATGATGAACCTGTTCTCTGCTCTTCTGTATCGAAGTCTTGAGTAGCCCGTTGTAAGATTAAAGATTGTGTGGAAACTTCTTTCAAAGCAGTAAAGCGCTCTTTCTGAAATGCAACAGAAAATATCCAATTCAACATTATCAGAAATATTATGATAAAATCCTTTTTGAAATATGAAATCAATGTATTATAGCACCATAATCTTTCAATTCTAACCAATTAGCTCTGCAGCCATTTGATAATCCTCTCCCATTTTGCATATTTCACTCAGTTGAAGCAGGGAGTCCACATGGTAAGGATGTGTATTTAAAATATCCTACAACAAAACCAAATTTAAATTATATCCATAAAACAAAATCCACTTCCCAACTACATGTAGAGTTGAATAGACATCTTGGAGGCAAATGACATTTTTCGAGGCTGCAGATGAGTGGGACACCGTCTAAGAAGAAAATCATTCTGGCTCCCAAGGAGTTCTTATACATCAATTTGTCAAGCATCAAATATACAATACTTTATTTAACGAGGGCAGTGTTACTGAGGTTGCAAGTCCAAATACTGCTTGGGAGCCTGATTTTTTTTCTTTTTGTTCTATGCCAAGCAAGTAGCTTAACCTCTTCAATGGGTGTTCTACAACTTTAAAATATTTCCTTGGTGCATGGGGTCATGCAGTAAAATCATTCATCACCAAGCTTTGTGGGCTCCAAAAGTGTTCTCTTTCTTCATTTATTTTGCACCAGAGATGCTCATGCTATTGTTTTCTTACATGTACATGTACATGAACAAAGGATAGGTTATCTACCTCGTTTGAATTAATGCCAGGAATTACCAGTAATTAATAATTACGTAAGCAGTATCACTTACAGAAATGTTGTTGGGATTAAGTGATTCCACTGCATCAAGAAATTGAAACTGGACTTCCTGGTATGACGGAGAATGGTGAAATGCAAAGAAGCTGTGTCTAAAAAAGGAATATGTAAGTCAGACTGAGTGAGCTTTATAATTACTAATCTCTCATAAGCCTGTACTATATTACTCGATTGAATGCTGCACATGGCGTTTCCCGACAGTGCATGACTATTTCTTTAATCACTGCCAACAATAGCAGAGAAAGCTTGCGGGAAGAGATGCAAAGTATGGCCACTTCAAACTTATGAAAAAAACTTAGATGGTGTATATTACCAGACTCACCCACGGTTCATTTCATCCATTTCCATTCTTATCCCTGCAAATAAAATAATTTTAGTTAAGAAAAATTGCTACCAGCAATAAATCAATGTATGTGATCACATGTACCTGTTGCTCCAATTCGAGGCCAAGATTGTTTTGGTGTAACCAGCCTGTTTATAAAATATAGTTAGAATTAAGAGTGTAACAGGACACATCATATACCATACAGTACACTGTGTGTGCTTGTACATGTAAGAGCCAAAGTAACAATATTCTTACTTCCACCACCACCACCGAGGATGAGAATGATGACTACCACTACAACTACTACTACTAATAAATAATAATATTTCAAAAATCCCTTCAACTGACTGGACATCACACCCAAACAACCAACAACCAATGGCACAATCTTTATCAACACCTGATGCATCTTTCTGATTTCGTTTGCAAGAGGAGAGAAGTTGGTGATTTTCTCATCCTCTTTAGTCACCATGTTTATGGAAACTTTATTTTTCTTTGAATACAGTTGTAAATCTCTCTACATATAGGCAATTAACAACTTGCTACTTGAAATTGAGTGATATATTTGTTTACTGTATCAACTAAAAAAAAAAAATTATTTAAAAGTCTGGGCTATCCCAAATCTTATTTCTACAACAAAAGATAAAACATATTGCCCCAATGGTTAGAATTATCATTTTTTAAAATTATATTTTGATATTAACTTTTAACTGATTTTTTCATTGAATTTTCAAGGCATTTTCCAGGGCCCTTGAAGAAATTTTCAAAAATAGAGAAGCTTTTCAGGAATTCTAGGAGTAGTATGAACCCTATAATAATAATAATAATAATAATAATAATAATAATAATAATAATAATAATAATAATAATAATAAATAATAATAATAATAATAATAATAATAATAATAATAATAATAATAATAATAATAATAATAATAATAATAATAGTAGCAATTATAGTAAAAATAATTAATATACAGTACTCAAAAAATTTTAGTGGGCGAATAGTTTTTGGTAAAATTAAAAGGTTGGTTGCCCGAATAAAAAACAATGGATGACCCAGCAAAAAACTGAGAATGTATTACATATTAAGCAGCACCCGACTACTCAACGGTTTTCTGTTTGTCAATGTCTGATAGTAATGTGAAGTTGACAATAATTAATTTGCTGAAGTTGAGCATTTTTCTCGTGTTTTGAAAATCTGCGGATTTTACAAAAAATTGTTGGATAGGAAAATTCACATGTAGCTGGCGATGGAGATAGAAAATCCCATTTTGAGAATGCTAAAACTAGGAGATACTCAAGCTCCAATGCCATGTGATTGCATATCAACACGGCGTGCATTTAATTGCTGGGGGGTTTCCCAATGGGCAACCAAGCATTTATCAGGGCAATCAAATTTACGGGTTTAGTTGCCTGGCTTTTGAAACAGGAACCCAGAATTTTTTTTTCATTTTGAGCACTGTTATATAAAATTATTTAAAAATTGTTGTTATCCAAAATGGAGGTAAATAGTTGTAGATATTTGCCGAGCCATTAATTAGTGGCAAGGTAAAATCAATATGCACCAAATTCACTAACACTAAAATGTGGCTGGCAATTTCAAATCTCGTGTACCAGCCACTTGGAGGTGAATAGTACTTGGCTAACCACTTCAGAGCTGGCCAATCAGCGTGAGCTGAGAGAGCTCTATTCACTTGTGTGGTATATAAGTTAAAGATAATTTTATATACTCTCTATGTTTGTTTTTCAAATCTTAAAAATGTAAGCCTGGCTAATTTGATGTTATTTTTTCATTGTCTTAAATTCATTATCATGATCTTAAGTGAAAAAATAAACCAAATTAATACAAATTAAACTCAACTGGTTTGAAAATAATTTTCAATCCAAGGAAAAATTTGAATGGCGACACATTTTATGAATGATATAAAGGTTTAAGAAGTGAAAGTAATTTCATTAAAGAGAAGCATAAAAAAAAAAATTAAGAAATTAAAAATACATGCAATATGTAAAAAACGTGTCCAAGTTTACAGACAATTTGGATCTCTATTTCTGTTACAAATAGCAAGTGAGAAATTGTATGCCCTGTCCACTGAAGGGTTTCCTCTAGAAATGCCTTGGACATACAGCTGTAGCCACTTATACAGAGGCACAGGGGATTAACTGAAAGGCTGAGAAGAACACCCATGAAATCTGCAGATCACCTGCCTTACAAATACTTCCACAGACTTAACCCTTGCATGCGCAACAGTACCAACTGGCTAACTCTAGAAAATTGCTCTCGTCAAGTACCACTCAATCAAGAAGTGCTTATATTTAGAACCTACAATGTGAATAAGTATACCTAGTTGCTGGTTGATACACTCTTTGATGTGATTTCCGCTGTCTGCTGGTGAGAGGAAAGACCAAGTTTACTTACTGTATCACTAAAACCTTAAAAAATCTAAGCACTCAATCATACAAAGTTCTGCAAACGTTTATAAAATGGAATGTGAGGGAAAGGTTCTGGTTATGCCCTGAGGACAATGACATGGATAGTAGCTAAGATAAAATCGTACAATGTAGTAGTAAGCTTGTCTGGTGGTTTGCTTGTTGTTATGTGAATTGCAATAACAAAACAAATTAAAAATTCTTAGACATTACAACACAAACCTCAGATTAACAACTTACTTGTTTTCAGCCCTCACAACATGAGATCCAAATCGCTTTCTCATTTCATTTTCTGCATTCAAGTTTCTGATTAAATCAAATTTACAACATTGATTCAAGAATGGAAAAAAGAAAATTGAAGATTTTATTCACTGTCTTAGAATGATTTTAGAATGACTTAACAACAACTTAAGCAGATAACACCATGTAACCACTAAGACAGAAAATGAAAAATGAAAATGAAACTACAATGTTCCACTATGCAAGAAGTGATTGTACCTATGTTCTATACCAAGCAAAGCTTTAGTATCCAAAGGTCTGGAAGTTGTCTGTCCAGACGTAGCAACATGAATAGGACCTGTTTTAAGAAAAGAGAAAGTGTTGAACTTCACAAACTCAAAACTTAAAAAAAACCAATAAACGTAATATTTATTATCAGTTTAACTGGACTCTCTGGGCTAATAATAATTATTATGTTCATCACAAGAATTAAATATGCTATAAGTTCATTTGGTGAGGGTGTTCTATTTTCATTGTCTTGGTGCTCAAACTCGACACTCCAATTCAAATACAAACTGCCTTAAATGAAATTGCCATGTTGATTGTATCTTGGCCAAGGCCTCTAAGCTGCATCTTTATGCAATAGGCCATTTCCGAGTTCATGTCTGCCTCTTTTTCAAAGCGAGTCTAAGTGCGAAGTTTTTGTGATGGCAATTAGTTCTACTTTACATGTACGTATGAATGAAAACTAATTTTTTTAAGAAAAACTTTGCACTTAGACTCACTTTGAAGAGGAGGCAGGCATAAACTCGGAAATGGCCTATTACATTACTAAAAAGAGGAGGTGCCCAACCACAAGATAATGTATATTTAGAGATCTATACTGCTGTTTGGTCCATGCTGGAGTATGCTCTTCTAGTTTGGCAAAACATTACAGAGTACCTTTCAGAACGAAGGGAGCATTCAAAAGAGAGCAGGGATGGGTACAAAACACTTTCCCTTAGTCAACACCTCAACAAATAAGGCACCCTTGTAAGCCAGAATGTGTTTACCTAATTGTCATCATTAAGTTAAGTTGTGTTCTATATAAAAAAAGTCCTTCATCCCCAAACAACAATGAGCATAATAATTAAACATTTACCACGTATTTTCCCATGATTTCCATTATCCTTGTTCTTGGGCTCATCAGTCTTTTCTTTTTGCTTGGAATGAAAAATTGTAAAAGTACACCCACTTACGGCAACATCAATAATAATAATAATAATAATAATAATAATAATAATAATAATAATAATAATAATAATAATAATAACTAGTATAACTGCAAAGGTGATTATTGAAAATTCTCTCCGCTGATTGGTTGCCGTTGAGGTGATTATTACGCAATAATCACCTAAGCGGTTCTTCAAAATGGCCACATCGTTTTGTCGATGTGTCAGACGAAGAAATTAATAATTTATTGTTTTAAAGAAACAGCCAATTTTTCAAATGATAACCTACATACATGTATATGTAATAGAGCAGTTTTCAATTGAGTGTCGCAAAACCAAAAGCAAAGTAATTACTTTGGCCAATCAAAAAGGTTGGAGACAAGCCAGTAAACCAATCCAAACTCGAAGTAATTACACGTAGCCAACACAAAGTGCGGGAAAATGTGCACGGGCGAGTCACGATTGGTTTTGGTTTCACTTCTGATTGGTTGGAAAAAAGGTGCGAAAACTTTGAACCAATCACTGAGTGAAGTAATCATAAACCAAAGTAATGCACTAATTACTTTCGGCAGTCAATTGAAAACCACTCTAATAAAACTTAAACAAATTATTATTCACTTCAGGCTCGGTGAATATTGGTGAATAAAAACCATTCATGAATGGCATTACATAAAAAACCAGATCTATAAAGATTGAGCATAAAACTGATCCCAAGGAGGGTCAAAAAATGTATGGCAGGATACTTCTTAGCTGCACACCAGATTTTATAATGATGATGATGATGATAATGATGTTGATGATCCCATTATGGTACTAGTGCAGGAATTTGAACAGCATGCAGGAGATAGGGCCGGGGGTCTCTTTAGATCTTCAGTACCTCGAACCTAAATGCAGTGACAGTGAAGGGTGTCTAGAGAGAACATCAAGAACTTACTGAAAACGGCAGTCAGACAGAGAAGAGAGGAAAGAAAACATCCGACTATACTGTATAGTCAGTCAATTCAGACAAATAATAATAATAATAATAATAATAATAATAATAATAATAATAACGATAATAAAAAGGATAATAATAATAATAATAATAATAACAATAATAATAATAATAATACTCTGAGGCTCTGAGAGTCAGTCATGACCTCCTGCACACCACAATACTCAAACAGCTAAGGTAACTGGTCGGTGGTAGAGAAAATATATGTGTGTTCAGTTATACTTCTAGTGACAGTTGTACCTTGATTATTGCTTCATTTTTAATGTCTCTGTTTCCTTTCTTTTTTTTCTTTTTCTTTGTCCTTTTAGATAAAGGCTCAGTTGAACATGGCTTCTCTTCTGTTAAATTCTCCCTCGCATTTTCTCTTGGAATTTCATCTTCTTGACTATCTTGAGAATCTTCATTTGATGGCTGATCCTCTACATTTAACTTAAATGAAAAGAAACAGGTGATTTAAACTGGACATGTAAATTAAATCTATTTTTATTCTTAAAAGCGGGATTGTTTTGGCTGGCCTTCATGAGGTACTACCACCAGAAAAAAACATACCAAATCGAAAGGATTGGCCAAGGCTTTCTCTTTCGTCTTCTTTGACGTAACTGGCAAGAAATGAAATTCGTCTTCGTCTTCCTCGTCAGCACGGGAAATGTCCAGTTCGTTACCACCCTGAAGCTTTCTCAAAACGCGTGAAGACATCTTGCCGATCTTATAAACGTTTAGTAAGGAAGAAGCTGAGAAACCGCGCAGTAAGCTTAGAAGCCGCGCCTTTCCCCCATCTTGTCTGGTTTTCACTAGCGACGGATTCGGAGTCGTAATCAGAAGCGCAGAACGATACGACCTAGTGAAATAAACTGACGGAGTCGGAAGCAGAATACCGATTCCACTTACTAGTATGACTCCGTCGCTTTAATACGATCAAGTGAAAACTGCGTTGTAGGAGTCGGAAGCAGAAGCGGAAGAATAAAATCAATCACGATGCTCGATTCCAAGCATTTTGATTGGTTGGTTCTTGCGCTTCTGCTTCCGTTTCCGACTATTGAGTTTGCGCAGGAATCATAAACCATAAGCACAGTCGGAAGAAGATGGAACGTTCTGATTCTTCCGACTCCGATTCCGTCGAGCTTTATATGACTCCGCCAGGAGCCCATTCATGGGCTCCTGACTCCGCTTACTACTCTGATCTTTGAATTTCACTAGGTCATAAGCGCTCTTACCACTCCGACTCCGTCGCTAGTGAAAACCAGCCTTAAGGCGTTACAGGCGTCCAATGAAACTCCATAACCCTCCAAAAATCTCGAATACCCTCTGGCTGAAAGGGAGGGGTGGGAGCCACATTGGTGGGAGGCGAGTGCTCTCACCACTGCAGACACAAAGATAATTTTGAACATTCTTCACATTGCTGAAACAACAGCCAGGCAACACTATTATAGTCAGATCTCCAGAAACGGATGTGTTTGTTCTGCTAAGCCTATTTCACAAGTTATTCAGCATTGCAAATAGTGTTCTCTTTGACACGGGTGTTGGTAACAAGGTATGCGTAACAAGGTTTCAGAAGTAACATGGGTTGTTTACTATTTAGAAAGAAAATTCCGGAAATTCCGGTTGGTTTGTAAATGGAAAAGGACTCTTTGGTTCGCTCCACTGGAAAATTTCCGGGAGCAGAGGGACGTCTGAAAAGGTAGTCCTGTTTCCCGTTGGAAAATTTCCGATGGAAATGTGTGTTTTGAAAGGTCTTACCAGTACGTTCCAGGCTATTCACGGCCATATTTTTAATTTTGGCGCGTAAAATCGCAATCACTGGGCGGCCGAACGGACCTGAGTTAAATGGTCACCTGATGGAAATTTCCACCAAAATTTTTGGAAGATTTTTGTAAACAACCAAGGTTTCAGAGGTAAGAAGGTAACAAGGAACTGGCGAAGTACTAGTACCTGTAAGTGAAGGCAAAATTCTCGGGACAATTTGTGAAGGCTTACATGATCCGCTACCCCTCTTATGAGTCTGGTTCCTGTTCGTGATTTAGACGTACCCCTAGATTGGCGCCGTTTTCTTTTATTAGGATGAAATGGGAGAACAATGTATTGAATTGACACAGGGCAATTGCAATGCATTGTATTGAGTATGAATTGACAGACCCGAGTCACCTGGGGTAGAAATGGGATAAAAACTTTTCGTTTCGCTTTTCAGTGGTCTACGAGATTGGGAAGTACTTCATGTCAAGCCATCATATAGTTGTCTATATACTTCATGGGACTTATCTTCTGTGGGAGCTTCGAGATACATTTCTTCTATAATTTAGTTTAGGTTTATACCTTACTAGCTTACTTACGATTCTTAACTAAATTAAAATACTTTGACTGCTTGAAGTGCTTTGCTTGCTTGAGGGGCTTTACTTGCTTGAGGTGCTTTGCTTGCTTGAGGTGCTTTACTTGCTTGAGGTGCTTTGACTGCTTGAGGTGCTTTGACTGCTTGAGGTGCTTTGCTTGCTTGAGGTGCTTTGACTGCTTGAGGTGCTTTACTTGCTTGAAGTGCTTTGACTGCTTGAGGTGCTTTGACTGCTTGAGGTGCTGTGACTGCTTGAGGTGCTTTGCTTGCTTGAGGTGCTTTGACTGCTTGAGGTGCTTTGACTGCTTGAGGTACTTGGAGTGCTTGAGTTGCTGTGAGTGCGTGAGGTGCGTTGGTTGCTTGAGGTGCTTTGCTTGCTTGAGGTGCTTTGCTTGCTTGAGGTGCTTTCACTGCTTGAGGTGCTTTGCTTGCTTGAGGTGCTTTACTTGCTTGAGGTGCTTTGCTTGCTTGAGGTGCTTTCACTGCTTGAGGTGCTTTGCTTGCTTGAGGTGCTTTGACTGCTTGAGGTGCTTTGCCTGCTTGAGGTGCTTTGCTTGCTTGAGGTGCTTTCACTGCTTGAGGTGCTTTGACTGCTTGAGGTGCTTTACTTGCTTGAGGTGCTTTGCCTGCTTGAGGTGCTTTGACTGCTTGAGGTGCTTTGACTGCTTGAGGTGCTTTGCTTGCTTGAGGTGCTTTACTTGCTTGAGGTGCTTTGAATGCTTGAGCTGCTTTGACTGCTTGAGGTGCTTTGCTTGCTTGAGGTGCTTTGACTGCTTGAGGTGCTTTACTTGCTTGAAGTACTTTGACTGCTTAAGATGCTTTGCCTGCTTGAGGTGCTTTAACTGCTTGAGGTGCTTTACTTGCTTGAGGTGCTTTGACTGCTTGAGGTGCTTTTCTTGCTTGAGGTGCTTTGACTGCTTGAGGTGCTTTACTTGCTTGAGGTGCTTTGACTGCTTAAGGTGCTTTGACTGCTTGAGGTGCTTTGCTTGCTTGAGGTGCTTTGCCTGCTTGAGGTGCTCTTTGCCTGCTTGAGGTGCTTGAAATCCTTTGTTTGCTTGAGGTGCTTTGCTTGCTTGAGGTTCTTTGCTTGCTTGACGTGCTTTGCCTGCTTGAGGTGCTTTGACTGCTTGAGGTGCTTTACTTGCTTGAAGTGTTTTCCCTGCTTGACGTGCTTTGCCTGCTTGAGGTGCTTTCACTGCTTGAGATGCTTTGCCTGCTTGAGGTGCTTTGCTTACTTGAGGTGCTTTGCTTACTTGAGGTGCTTTGCTTACTTGAGGTACTTTGACTGCTTGAGGTGCTTTGCCTGCTTGAGGTCCTTTGCGTGCTTGAGGTGCTTTGCTTGCTTGAGGTGCTTTGCTTGCTTGAGGTGCTTTGCTTGCTTGAGGTGCTTTGCCTGCTTGAGGTGCTTTGACTGCTTGAGGTGCTTTGCTTGCTTGAGGTGCTTTGCCTGCTTGAGGTGCTTTGACTGCTTGAGGTACTTTACTTGCTTGAGGTGCTTTGCTTGCTTGAGGTGCTTTCACTGCTTGAGGTGCTTTGCCTGCTTGAGGTGCTTTGCCTGCTTGAGGTGCTTTGACTGCTTGAGGTGCTTTACTTGCTTGAGGTGCTTTGACTGCTTGAGGTGCTTTACTTGCTTGAGGTGCTTTGTCTGCTCGAGGTGCTTTGCTTGCTTGAGGGGCTTTGACTGCTTGAGGTGCTTTGACTGCTTGAGGTGCTTTACTTGCTTGGGGTGCTTTGACTGCTTGAGGTGCTTTACTTGCTTGAGGTGCTTTGACTGCTTGAGGTGCTTTACTTGCTTGAGGTGCTTTGACTGCTTGAGGTGCTTTGCTTGCTTGAGGTGCTTTGCGCGCTTGAGGTGCTTTGTTTGCTTGACGTGCTTTTGTTGCTTGAAGTGCTTTACGTGCTTGAGCTGCTTTGCCTGCTTGAGGTGCTTTGACTGCTTGAGGTGCTTTGCTTACAATGCATCTTACCATTGCATTACTTCATTCACGCGCGAAGGCGTCTTCTTTACAGTTGGCAACACAGCTTTGTTTTTCAATTACAATAAAGGATCATTGTAACTGTTTTTATGTTAAATTTAAATTGAATTTCATTCATTTTTATAAAATAAAACTTTGAGCATCACGTAATAAAGATATATATATGTCCATTAGTTCTGTGATTTTGCCATTGCCTACTAGTGAATTATCGGCCAACGTCACAGATAAAAGTTAATTTGGAAAAATTCGTTGGAAAGGGAATGCGCCTCCAAAGCAGCGTTTTTCATTGCTATTAGGGGACAAGTAGTAGCATACCAAATCAAATTGAAAGATTGTACTGGCAATAAATAACTTCATGTAAATCCCGGGGGGTACCGATACTCCCTTGTATAAGCCAAGCAGTTCAGTTCTAGTATAAGTCGTCCCAAAGGGTATGGTTTCTTTTTCTGCATTTTTTGGTCTTAAAACGGGTATAGATTTTGCCCATTTTGGTCTAGAACCAAAGCACCTCAAGCAAGTAAAGCACCTCAAGTAAGCAAAGCATCTCAAGTAAGCAAAGCATTTTAAGTAGGCAAAGCACCTCAAGCAGTCAAAGCACCTCAAGCAGGCAAAGCACCTCAAGCAAGTAAAGCACCTCAAGCAGGCAAAGCACCTCCAGTAAGCAAAGCACCTCAAGTAAGCAAAGTACCTCAAGTAGGCAAAGCACCTTAAGTAAGCAAACCACCTCAAGTAAGCAAAGCATCTCAAGTAAGCAAAGCATTTCAAGTAGGCAAAGCACCTCAAGCAGTCAAAGCACCTCAAGCAGGCAAAGCACCTCAAGCAAGCAAAGCATCTCAAGTAAGCAAAGCACCTCAAGCAAGGAAAGCACCCAAAGCAAGCAAAGCATCTCAAGTAAGCAAAGCACCTCAAGCAAGGAAAGCATCTCAAGATACCAAAGCACCTCAAGCAAGCAAAGCACCTCAAGTAAGCAAAGCACCTCAAGTAAGCAAAGCACCTCAAGCAGGCAAAGCACCTCAAGTAAGCAAAGCACCTCAAGTAAGCAAAGCACCTCAAGTAAGCAAAGCACCTCAAGCAGGCAAAGCACCTCAAGTAAGCAAAGCACCACAAGTAAGCACAGCACCTCAAGCAGGCAAAGCATCTCAAGTAAGCCAAACATCTCAAGTAAGCAAAGCATCTCAAGTAAGCAAAGCTCCTCACCTAAGCAAAGGACCTCAAGCAGGCAAAGCACCTCAAGTAAGCAAAGCACCTCAAGTAAGCAAAGCACCTCAAGTAAGCAAAGCACCTTAAGTAAGCAAAGCATCTCAAGTAAGCAAAGCACCTCAAGTAAGCAAAGTACCTCAAGTAAGCAAACCACCTCAAGTAAGCAAAGCATCTCAAGTAAGCCAAACATCTCAAGTAAGCAAAGCATCTCAAGTAAGCAAAGCTCCTCAAGTAAGCAAAGCACCTCAAGTAAGCAAAGCATCTCAAGTAAGCAAAGCACCTTAAGTAAGCAAAGCACCTCAAGTAAGCAAAGCACCTCAAGCAGTCAAAGCACCTCAAGTAAGCAAAGCACCTCAAGTAAGCAAAGTACCTCAAGTACGCAAAGCACCTCAAGTAAGCAAAGCACCTCAAGTAAGCAAAGCACCTCAAGTAAGCAAAGCACCTCAAGCAGGCAAAGCACCTCAAGTAAGCAAAGTACCTCAAGTAAGCAAAGTACCTCAAGTAAGCAAACCACCTCAAGTAAGCAAAGCATCTCAAGTAAGCCAAACATCTCAAGTAAGCAAAGCATCTCAAGTAAGCAAAGCTCCTCAAGTAAGCAAAGCACCTCAAGCAGGCAAAGCACCTCAAGTAAGCAAAGCACCTTAAGTAAGCAAAGCACCTCAAGCAGTCAAAGCACCTCAAGTAAGCAAAGCACCTCAAGTAAGCAAAGCACTTCAAGTAAGCAAAGCACCTCAAGCAGGCAAAGCACCTCAAGTAAGCAAAGCACCTCAAGCAGGCAAAGCATCTCAAGCAACTAAAGCACCTGAAGCAGTCAAAGCATCTCAAGCAGGCAAAGCACCTCAAGTAAGCAAACCACCTCAAGTAAGCAAAGCACCTCAAGTAGGCAAAGCACCTCAAGTAAACCAAGCACCTCAAGTAAGCAAAGCTCCTCAAGTAAGCAAAGCATCTCAAGTAAGCAAAGCACCTCAAGCAGTCAAAGCACTTCAAGTAAGCAAAGCACCTCAAGTAAGCAAAGCACCTCAAGCAGCCAAAGCACCTCAAGTAAGCAAAGCACCTCAAGTAAGCAAAGCACCTCAAGTAAGCAAAGCACCTTGAGTAAGCAAGGCACCTCAAACAGTCAAAGCACCTCAAGTAAGCAAAGCACCTCAAGTAAGCAAAGCACCTCAAGCAGTCAAAGCATCTCAAGTAAGCAAAGCATTTCAAGCAGGCAAAGCACCTCAAGTAAGCCAAGCACCTCAAGCAAGCAAAGCATCTCAAGTAAGCCAAGCATCACAAGTAAGCAAAGCATCTCAAGTAAGCAAAGCACCTATAGTAAGCAAAGCATCTCATGCAGGGATGAAGGCAAAATATATGGACAACTATATGATGGCTTGACATGAAGTACTTACCACGAGATTTGACCCGCGCAAAATATTATCCCCTTTCGGGAGTAGAGTATTTCCCGTCCCGCAACAAATCATGTGATTTCCAGTGATTTAGCAAACGGGACAGGCATGTCGCAATTGTGCATAATCGTTGGGTTGTCCTTCGTAATTTGGCCACTTTTCATCCAGCTTTCTCATGGCTTTAACGAGGACAGCTCCAGATTCAAGCAGTACACTCATATCAAGACCAAAACCCCAGCTTCCGTGCAGGCGCAAGCCGTCAAAGATCTTATAACAAGGCTGATTGGGCCAGTACATGCCTCGCGATTTTTGATAGTGGTGAATGGCAGCTTTGGACCCGCGGGGACCGATCTTGATACATTTCAGTACGTTACCGATGTCGCGGTTGGAAAAGTCCTTATTACTGGCACGACTGGTGTGGCAGCCGCTCTGGGCTTTTCTCATTTTCTCAAATATGTTTGCTACAGTCACGTTTCTTGGAGTGGTAATCAGATCACGATTCCCGATCCTTTCCCTGTTGTGAAAACGCCTGTGACGATCACCAGTCCGAACAGGTGTGTTGCATATGTTACCCTATTTTTACTAGGGTCCCTTTCCCTCAGGGTGACATTCGCCTCCCAGGGGATGGGAGGTAGGGTTAGAAGTACTAGCCCCAGTAGTATGATAGCACTATCTACTGAATAGCTCAATTGGCTTAGTATAGGAAATTGTATGAACACAAGTGCATTTTGTGATTTTTACTGACTCGTGATGTTTCAAAGTTCTCAATTGCACTCACCAATTTTGAGAACTTTCTAAACATCAGTTATGCTTAAGTTCATATAATTTTTTATTTATTATGTACTAAACAAACTTACTCAATAGCTGTTTCCACAGCAAGTTCTGTATTACACCTTTTTTGCACCTGTAACCTATTAATTTTATGCATTCATCATTGACCAATCAGAAGTGCAATATTCTGCTTAGTATAATAATAAATAATAATGTAGCTAAAGGTACTTGAAACCTGAAGACAGCTTTGATTAGTGGGTGGTCTTTTGGGTCCACACCCAAAAGTACATGTCATTTGGGGGAGGGGAGGGGAGTGGGGGGGGGGGGGGAAATGGGAAATAGGGGGGGGGGGGGTGGGAAACCATAACAGAAGTCCTGTTAATTCAGTGGCGTAATTAACCAAAGCCACTAATAACAAAGTATAATGGTTTGCTTAATCTTACCAGATACAGCTAATGGATAAACCAATATTTTCTTATTCTTGAAAAATGTGTTGGCACAAGTCAAATTCAATTGGCTTACAGTGCAGCACAAGATTTATAGCTTGTAGACTTTGAAGTGCATAGTTGTACTACATGTTTTGGTGTAATAAAATGCCTTTATTTTCAAAATGATCATTTTTTTTTATTGTATGCCACTACTTATTTTAATCCTTAGGTTCCGTTATTACCAGAATGTGTGCTCAGTTAGTTATTCCTTTGCATGGTGGAACTGGACTCGCTGGGAGCAAGAAATTGACTGGATGGCCATGAATGGCATTAATCTGCCTTTGGCTTTCAATGGACAAGAAGCCATCTGGCAAAGGGTTTATTTAAAGATGAATCTGACGCAACAGGAACTTGATAAGCATTTTGGAGGGCCAGCTTTTCTTGCATGGTGGGTAGTGTGCTTCAGTTCCAGCAGTTCAATATGGGCCATCTTAAAGGACTGC
>NC_090892.1:43058763-43061263 GCF_036669925.1 Montipora capricornis
ATTTGGTAGGTGGTTACATCAACAAATCACTCCCTCAAGTTAAAGCCGCTGCCACAAAGTTAAATGAAATTTTCTTAGACATGGATGCAGTTCTCACATCAAACCAATATTTCCTCTTGGGAAACTGGCTCAATGGTGCAAAGTCACTGGCAACCGACGCCCAGGAAAGCAGGCTGTATGAATTTAATGCTCGGAACCAAATCACCTTGTGGGGCCCAGATGCAAATATTGAAGACTATGCCAACAAGATGTGGGGTGGAATGGTGAGGAACTACTACAACCCTCGATGGGAACTCTTTGTGTCTTATCTTATCAATGCAGTTTCTCAAGGCAAACCATTTGCCAGCCAAAAGTTTAGAGCATCTCTGTTTGACCAGGAAACTAAGTGGACATTTGACAATAATTCATTCCCAGACAATCCAGTCGGTGACACATTAGATATTGCAAAAATGTTGCATTCAAAGTACAGACCCATGACATACTGATGACAATAAACAATTACTCTCTATAATGAGAAAAATTTCACTTCCACGTTAATTTCATCAATTGTTTTATACCAAGAGAAATAATTTCCTTGTAGAGTTCACAAGCAACATAGTGTATCCTAATTGGATGAGGTCAAAAAGCTTTGTAAGCCACATTTTTCAAACATGCTTGAGAGAATTGGATCGCACAAGAGGAATCCTGAGACAAAGAAAATAAAATTATTTTCTGACTACTTTATGATAAAGTTACTTTACGCCTAGCAGGGTCAACAGCCCCCATAGTAACCTTTTTTTATTTGACTAACCATTTGGTCAAATTTAGATCACTTGGTCATTGGTATACATACAGAACTATTTTATCTTCCATGGTTGTAGTTAAGTCATCAACTTGCATGTACCCGAGTCAGCTGTGAATGTGATGCCATTAAATGAAGACAAAAAGGGAAAAATAACAGGTATGGTATTCTGAAGCTTCATCGAACAAGAGGGTATATACATGATACCGGGACGAACTCAGACGGCCTACCTACATTTCTTTTTGTACGTTTACATGAGACTGGCCTGACAATGATTCTGTATTTAATTGTGTAGAGGCATTCTTCCCAAAGCAGGGAATAACCCGACAGTGTTTGTGATATATCACTGTTCTTATTGCATTAGTAATACACATTACTTCATTATGAAGCAAAATTCGACCATATAGCAGAATCTTCAAAGAAATGGTACAAAAGTAGAAGGGTTGAATGCGATAGAGCAAAATAGTCATCCAAAACGTTTGGCTGCATTTTTATTTTCTATTTTGCAATCAAGCAATGACATGAATATTTTATTTTCCTAACACCTGAAATGAGCTTGGCTCTAAAATGGGAGGATGACAACTACAATTAAATTAGGCTTATAAGTGCATCATTAAAATAAAAACTACAGACCAAATGATACTGTTGCACATCAACGTATACATTATAACTTTTACCATCACCAGAGGTCTTAAGATGTGTCAGAGACCTTTACACCCTAATAGACAAAAGGTTCTTTGATGGGTATTTTGTTCCGAGCCAGGTGAATGCAAAAGTCTAAAAAGTTACCAGCCTGTAACTGGCCAGGGCAATTAAAAATCAAGATTTTATGGAATGATGCTTGAAGTTGTGATCACTTGATTAATTAAGAGTTCAACGTTGTTTACGATCCCTTCTTACATTTTTTTAAGTGCACATGGTAGCAACTATAATTATCAAGTTGGCAATAACCACTAAACAAGGGAAATGGGCTACGAATATTTGAATAATTTAAATTGTATGGAATAAGAAAGCGGCAGAACAAAAATTAATAACAAATTTTCGGCTTTTATGGCAATATTGAATAAAACACTTCTCTCTGTGTTACTGTTAGGTTCACCTGTAAAGCAGCATATTTTTTAAAGGCTAGTATAACAAAAAAATTGAAAAAAATTCCATAACTGAGACCTTGAAATGGAAAACAAATTTTAGCCACAAGAAAATTGTTTTGGAAACTTGTTGTATCCTGAACTCACTCTTAGTTTGTTCCTAAAAATAAATGATTCTAAATGCTTCTAACAAAAGGGACTTTAAAAGGCTGAATCATTTGAAGCAAAGTACATTTTCGCATAACCAATTAGTTCCAAAGATGATTACCTAGCCTTCATTCCAACATGCATTTCATTACAGGGATCACTATCAAATTATTTTTCCTGAAATAAAGGTATTCTTTTGCAATTCTCCACACGAGAATTTTGGGCAAAAGGATACAGACCATTCAACTTTCATACATGTAGATAGAGTTCCCTAGAACGGAAACATCATGTGCAGCTGAAGTCTGCTAAAATAAATTAAATACTTAGTCAATACATGTTATGTGAAATGTAATACTTACAGTGAAAGGAGAAAGGAATAAAGTAAGGCTTTCACTTGGGTTTGAGTTTCAACACTTTCCAGAAAAGATAGGAGGTGAGAAAATGACAACAGGGCGAATAATAGTGATGACAATTCACAATGATT
>NC_090892.1:43066263-43153763 GCF_036669925.1 Montipora capricornis
TGTTGAAAAATATTTCACAAGTGAGGGCAGCGAACGAGAGAAATATTTTTCAACACGAGAAGAGAAATTTTGTATTCCTGTGTGGCCATGTAATATCCTCTATTTATTATATAGATATTGATGAAATACCAGGATTTCTACTTTTCCTAAAAAATCATATCATTTTTATCAGTGAACATATCATTTTTATCTTTCACATTTGAGGATATAGGTGTTGTCATGGTTACCACCATGATTAGCAATTAAAACGTGAGCTTTCTCTTCATTGTGAGATACTTTTGTACTTTAATATAAACCTTCTATACAACATTAACATTTTTATTGCAAAATTTGACATTATCATGATTTGCTTTTCATTACTTTCATATCTTGTTTCATGCTACACAACATGCATGTTTTAGCGGTTGGTGACCACTTTTTCATCATTTCGAAAATGAATAAAACAAGTTGTTTTAAATCTAGACATTTCATCAATATCTATACAATAAACAGAACATTACATGGCCGCTTGGGGATACGAATTTCATCTTCTCATGCTGAAAGTGTCTCTCACTCGTGAGAGATACTTGCAGCACTCGAAGGTAAAATTCGTATCCCTGTGCAGCCATGTAATATCCTCTATTTACCTGCGGGTAATCATCCGGAAATTATGGTATGTGAATATTGTCAACCAAAATATTATTAGCTAAGTAATAGTGACACTTTGACTAAGGAAGAAAAGATAGCACTGTTACTTCTTCTTCTGACAAAAAACAAAACATTTTAGTTGCATATTAATCTTCCTTTTCTACAACAAGTATGATGTGACACTCTTGCAGTTCATTATTCATGAATGATGAATAGAATGTACCTCCTCCACTACTCAACTTATGCTTATAGTCTTGAGTCTGAACTGGTGTTGATGAGTTAAGACATAGCTTGTTAACCGATGGGTTAAAGGTAAGGCCACCGCATAGGCCATGAGTAGCCTTTTGTTTTCAAACATTTGTCTATTTACAGTAACTTTACTTTAATGTATTTCTCACACTATCATTAATAAAGAGAGAAAACATGTTAAGTTATTTACCTTTCCCATCACATAAATAGAACACATTAATATCTGGTCTATGTGCCGATCCTTCATGAGCTCTGTCATGTGCATTAGTGTATGTTCAAAGCAAGTCCACATCCTGAAAATTGAAAAGTCTTGTTAACTGGTTGCAATAGCATAATTATATCGCATTAATCTTCAAGTTGGTTTACTACTAGACTGGATGGCTCAAGAAATGATCCTGGGGTCCAGTAAAAAACAGTATTCATGCAAGCTTACTTTAAACGCAGATCCTCCTGGACATCAAGCTTCGCACACAAATCTCGGAGGCGAACACTGGCTAGATGGTACAGCTAAGAACAAACAATCAGAATTTCACTTACAGGGCAAAGACAAAAATAAGAACGTGAAAGGTTCTGTCAAGCTGATAATATTATACGGAATATGACTGGTCTTTTAATTCTGAAAATGTCGCGTGATACCGAAAAAAGTTTAAGTTGGGTAGTCTTATCTGACAGTTTCTAAAATAGCAGCCACAGTGCAGCAACAATACCAACTTTAACAGACTCAGATGGGGAAAAACGATAGGAAGTAATCTTCTGTTACAAGTTACTGTAACATAAGAAAAGGTTTGAAACCCCTCAATGAAGCACGATGGAACAAGGTAGCAGTCTATAGGGTGAGAACTGATGGATTTGCAGCAATAACTACACATATTTATTGCCTTGGCTTTTAGGAAAGCATTTAAAAGCTGCCATGTTGAGTTCCCTACTAGCAGTACCTCAAAGCTTTTGCATCCCAAAAATACTGCATTAATCCAATCTTTACCTTTCTGAAAAACAGTGCCAAGGAACCAATTTTCTTTGGTTTGCTTGGAGTGGTACTCTTGCCTTTAGGCGTAGCAGGAGCTGATGACGCCCTTATTGGACTTGACGTTGGTGAAGTTATGGCTGCACTAGGAGCCAAAGCACTACCAGCCTGTGGAGACGTAACTTGAACTGTAGTTGAAGTGCTTGGCAGTACCACAGCTTGAGCAGTGACTCCATTAACAATATAACCACCACTGGCAGCAGCTGGGGTAATAATCACTGGAGCAAGATCAAAACAGCAATTAACCCATTGACTAAGTTTATAAGTCTAGTTTCCGTATGCTTGTAACTCCGTTGCAAACAACTGAGTGTCGAAAGTAATTAGTGAATTACTTTGGTTTATGATTACTTCACTCAGTGATTGGTTCAAAGTTCTCCCGCCATTTTTTCAACCAATCAGAAGTGAAACCAAAACCAATCGTGGCTCACGCGTGCACATTTTCCCCGCGCTTTGTGTGGACTATGTGTAATTACTAATAGTTTGACTTTTGATTGGTTTACTGGATTGTCTCCAACCTTTTTGATTGGCCAAAGTAATTACTTTGGTTTTGGTTTTACTACACTCAATTGAAAACTGCTCTGAATGGAAACACAGGTTACGTTCATCCTGGACCAATCGCCGATGATCCCAAACAAGACTCAAGAGAGAGAAAATTTTCTACCTCTTGTTTGTGATGAAAAGCAACGCAAAAGCAAGGAAACAACGATACAGAAATACAATTATTGTTAACTGTTTCTGATCAATCGACAATAATTTTTGCACACGTAACACATTTTGACGAATTAGAGGGAACTGTAAGTAATGAAAATGAAGTCCCAATACGATTGTGGCAACAAGGGTACTCCTCAAAGCAGTGTGAATTTAATGAATATCATTTAAGGGAATACCCCGCCAAATATAATTGCAGTAAAATTCTCGATCATGAAGAGCCAGTTCCTGCACTAGAATTTAATACTGGCTATGCTGCACCCGTTGCTTCTCCTCGAAGATGTATCAGACCCAGAATCGGTGACGTCTCTTGACCTTCTTCTTTGCTACAACTCCAATAGAAGAAAAAGTTGAACACAAAGCAAAAACCTAATTCTCATACGATGAGATTGAGCATACGAAAATATTTACTACAAGTGAGAGTTGTGTTTGCAAAAATGGAATATTTTTTTTCGTGAACGAATGAATGAAACTGCGCATGACGAGACTGGCTAGTGCAAATTTCGCTTTCGCTAGTGAAATCAGACCTGCTACTGGCCATTAGGCTAGTGAGCTATAAAGTTAGTCTCGAGCCCTCAGAATGACTCACATGTTGGTGCATTCCTGGCAGCCTGTCTTGTTGTTGGAGAAAGAGTAACTGCTGTAGAGTTTTGAGCTGGAGGAGAGCTGCCAAAGTTGGCCATCAGGTTACGCCGTGCACCACTGCTGGGGGTGACTGGTGAGCTGAACACTTCATGAACTGTTGGCGAGCTGGGTGTCTGAAGAACTGGACACATACAAAATCAAAACAAGGTAAATATAAAAAGTCGACAAGTTTTTCTGGAATCCTGAAGGGGGTTTAAAAAGGGTTTTTCCCTAAATATACTGTTGTCCATGAAAATTTTTACCTCTAGTGATAACCAGTGGGGTTACCGCAGAATGCATTGTGTGCATTGTCAATTGAGGCACCCCACCCAAATGTTTACAGTTCTGAAGGTATCTTTTGTTTCCCTTTTGACAGAGGGAGCAGACAGTTCTTCTGTAACATTATTTCTTGAAAATGAAACAAATCAATACTTAACATAAAAATAAAAACTAATTTTCACAACAAAAACTTCAAACTTAGGCTCGCTTTGAAGAGGAGTAGGCATGAACTCGGAAATGGTTTATTGCTACTTATGCTTTCTACATGAAAGGTACACTTGAGAAAACAAAGACCATTGTCTTAACCTCTTCTTGTTGCACTCTCTTCACCGCATATTCTTTGCACACGAGGGTGGACTATTGGTGATGCCAGAAGATTCTGTGTGCTGTGAACAGCTTCTGTTTGAGTTGGTAGTGATACCTCTTCACATGATGGAACAGCACCTAGTTCATGTATGGATGCCCACAGAGGAGAATCATGATTCCAAGCAAGGCACTCAAGAATCTGCTCCTCGATCTTGCAGAAAGGGAAAAATAATAAATATGGTTACCTCCGCAGTAATGTCCTATCTTAGTTTTGGAATCCTTTATAACTCCATTTTTCACCATATTAACATAAAGTACCATTAATTAGCAAACAAGTGCCTTTTTTGTCCAATGGGTATGAATTATTTTGATGATGGATTACAAAACTGTAATTCCTGTCCAGTTGACCTGTCTACTGAGATGGCATCTTAAACATTGACAGGGTTTGCTTTTTGAGGTATATAATTTCCTTTTCTACCTAATCACATGTTATGCACGTAATGCCACAATTTTACAGACATTTTAAAATTGTGAGTTGTAGTTGTGCACAACCAGAGATGTATCCAGAGTGCGTCATTGTGTCCTGGGACACAATTGTTTTCGTTTTGGACGCAGAAAAAAATCGAATGTTTAGGCAAATCACGAATGCCAGGAAAAACATGTGAACAGCGTATTTTGCAAGGAAATTGAACATTCTCACTTCTCACAATGCAGAAAAGATTGAGTTCCTTAAATTTCAAGGTTAGCTGTTAATTTCAGATACAGCGTACAGATTCCTTGAGATGTTTTGATGTGATCGATGGAGCTTTGACAGCCCACACATTTAGATTGATGATGAATCAATGGGCATAACAGTTTCAAAGAAATTGATCATTTTAAATACATATTTGTGGGGAGGGACAAGACTTTATTTTTGTACAATTTAGAAATCTGAAAGGGTGCTGCAGCAGCAATTAAGAGGCAATAGATTGAATATTAATTCTTGAATATTAATTAGCTAAACCCCCACAATTTTGCAATGGACCCCCAAATTTGAAAACCCGGATACATCTCTGCACAACCATGTGTTGCTTGTCATAGTCAAACTAAAAGCATAATAGAATCACAATGCTACTAGGGGCAGATTTGACCCCAAAACTATGGGAAGTTGGGTGAAATTACCTTGTATTACCGAGGGACCGTTTATACACCTTGGTGCTTTTGTGCTGATCACTTCAAAAATGAAAGAGGCACACAAGCAATTCACAGTGACAGTAACTATGCCTGGAAGTGCTGAAAGTCATGCCTTTTTGTAAACAACTAGTTACTCACATGATTGAGGTGTTTAACAACATCTCTAGAGAGACCATCCTCTGCTTTGATAAATACTTCAATAATTTTATAGAAGTGGTAAGGACTTATGTCAAAGATTTCAATCATCCAAGGAAATGTCCTGAAGGACAAAAGCACAAAACAATGTCTCATAATGTACTGAAGATCCTAGATACCTGTAACTGAATGTGGTATAGCCTATATGCCAGTCTTCATGGGGTCTTTGCAAACTGTGAGTCATTTGAGTTTGAGTCGCATTCAAGTCTTAGCACCCACTTCAAATAGCACTGATAAACTTGCATGGCTCACATATTGTAAAACCTCTCTTCATGCAGAAGGGGCAAAACAGAGTAACTGGGTGATGTGATAAATGGTGGTAGAGTATAGAGGTAAAATAGAAAGGGTTGCATGAAGCGTACAGGAGTGACGAACACAGGTAAAAAACAAACAAAAAAGAAATGTGGGAATAGTGTTGCCTAGGCACAATGCATATGTGACGCTTGAAGGGATTCGGTTAGGAAATAGTAATGGCTGACCAATGATCGTGCAAATTGAGTTTGACAAAGTCACAGACAAACATGCAAAAACACAATGAGGAAATAAAAACTACCTTTGAGAGTTGTACGAGAAGATCACAATTTCCAAACAACAGGCCATCAAAGAACAATGGAAAGAACCTTGCTCCAGCAAACTCTGAAATACATAAGATAAAGTCTTTGTAACTTGGTAAGATAGGATTGCCTTGGTGAATGTAATCCCAAGAAGGAGTGTTGTTAATAACACTGATTGATGTAACTCGATCACCTTCAAAACCTTGTGTAAGCCCAGGTCAATCTCATAAACAAAAGTCCTTCATAAGACTACACTTACCAGGACCATTCGGCTTGTACACTTTGCTTTCCCAATACAGATCATGTGATAATACTCAAGAGGTTTGGTCTTTTATTTTGTTCAATGTTAAAAAGAGTGCATGCAAGCATGAATATGCCTGCATGCACTCTTTTTAATGAACACAACAAAGGACCAAGCCTTCTGAGTATTATCACATGATTATTTCCAACGATCTGACTTGAAACTCGCACTGTGAAACTGTGTATAAAAAAGCTGTCAAACGCCTTTATGGTTTACGGGTTCTAAAGAAAGCTGGGTTGTCGACGGGAGATCTTGTTTCTGTGTACTGCTCGATTGTACGATCTACTGTAGAATACGCCTCTCCTGCCTGGGCAGCCCTCCCTCAATACTTAAGCAATATGTTAGAAAGTGTCCAAAAACAAGCCATGCGAGTAATTTTTCCCGGTTTGCTATTCGAAGATGCGCTCGACTTAGCAGGGCTTGACCCACTGTATGTTCGTAGGATAGATTCGTGCAAGTCGTTTGTCATTAGGGCTAAAGAAGTTCTCAGAGTTTTTTATTCGCCCACTGTCGTGGAGCACGATCGTAATCTCCGTTCAGGGAACAAAACTGTTTACCCAAATTTAGGCCGCACAGCTCGTCTTAATAACTTTGTTACTGTTAAATACCAATGCTAGATATGTTTGCTGTCTCTGACCTTTCCTGTAATTCAGGTTTATACCTGCTATTGGATACATTAAACGATTGATTGATTGATTGATCTGTATTGGGAAAACAAAATGTACAAGCCGAAAAGGTCTATTGGGGTTTGTCCCCAGCACTGAGTATGAATCGACTACTTTTGTATGTGACCTACATGTGGGGAGCCCAGTTTAAAGGAAGCAAGTTACGTCACACTCTTTGGCTAAAACAAACTATTCTTCATTGTCTGTGAATGTTGCTTCTAGTCGAATCTATTGTCCTTTTAAAGGGAACCTCCACTCTGACAAACGAATAAAATAAAATAAATTATAGAATCAGTTATTTTCCCTTTGAAATTACCTGGGGACCAGCATCTTGAATAATTGTGACGTGTTACTCTTACCCTATTGTTTTCACACAGAGAGCTTTTGTTTTGAATCAAAAGGGCGAAGGGAAAAGAGCTTTAAGTGTCTAGTGGTTCTAGCACTGGAGCACTAATTGGGGACACTGTAGACTGAAATTAACAACAAACACAAAGGAGGAGAGGGGAAACCGGAGTACCTGGAGAAAACCTCTTGATGCAGAGTGGAGAACCAACAAACTGACGCAGAGTCAGGGAATTGAACCCGGGCCACATTGGCGGGAGGTGAGTGCTCTCACCACTGCCCCATCCCTGCACCCCAAAACACACCGTGACGCATCAAAATAACTGTTATTGAAGATGTTGGCACCCAAGTAATTTGAGTACCAAAAAAAAAGTGTTTTTGATATTCATTTATTGTGCATCCATACCAAAGCTTTCATCGGAAAAAGTTCAAAAAATCTTTACTGTAGACAAGTTCTATGGTTTAAAGTTATTTTCTTGTTTTAGTGGAGGTCACCTAAGGTAAAGGTGAGGCAAAGTTTGCAAGAACATTACCTGCACAAAAAAGTGAAGATCACAGCAAGGAAGGAAGGGGGGGTAAATATGGGTGGGCTGTTACATCAAGTGTTCTGGCTAAAGGCTTGTCATCTTTCCACTTGGAAAAAAATTGTGAAAAACCAAGCCACAGACAGGATTGTGTCACTTGGAATTAATTTTTGATTATAAAAACCTTGTTTGTGCTGAACAAAAGCTTATGGGCAGTTTTGATGGACAGAACTGGAAAAAAAAAGGAAAACAAGTTACCACTAAATCAAGATGTCCCTGCAACCTTCTTTGCTCCATCAGTGTGATACTTTCAAGAACCTGTTGACAAAACAAACAGGGTCAGCTGAGAGATTATTTTAATTCAAGAGAGTTACACTGATGGATAAGATTAATTCCATTCAGATGGGATCTCAAAACTATGAAGTACCATTCTTGGTGAAAAGAAACAGAGTCAAACTCCCTTGCTATGCAAAATACAAAAGAGATTTCTAAAGCAGGTTTAGCTGCAGAACAGTTCATTGCACCAAGCACTGGAGAAGCACAAGCCCTGCTTTCCCAGGATCAGCCAGCAAAAGCCGAGGAAAAAATGAGGGTTTAACAATCAATTATTGAACTTTCTCACTTTGATAAATCTTCAGATCAAAATAAAATTTCCCCAACTTTCCCTGGAAAAAGGTACACTACAGTAGGAGCCCTAAAAATTTCCTGAAAAGCATTAACTGTTAGAAGAGAAAGAACAGTATAACAAGGAATTAGCATACCTTGTAATATAGTATCTCTGCAAGTTTAAGTCTCTTCAAGGCAAATTCTCTTGTTGAGCAAGGAGATTTAGGTCTGTCAGGGGATGGCTGAAAAGATGACACACAAACATACAAAAATCTTGGATTGGACGCCACTCAACTGTTCTTTTTTTAACACAAGGTTCACAAAGCTTAAGAATTACAACATGTCGGTGCAGCTCTAATACTACACATATAGGCCCTGAGATCTGGTTTCCAACTGGTATTCTATATGCTTTTTTATTACATAGATATTGATGAAATACCAGGATTTCTCTTTTTACTAAAAAATCATATCTTCACCGCACGCAGTGAACATATCATTTTTATCTTTCACATGTGAGGATATAGGTGTTGTCACGGTAACCAACACGATTAGCCAATAAAATGCGAACTTTCTCTTCATTGTAAGATACTTTTGTGCTTCAATATAATTCTTCTCAACTACATTAACATTTTTATTGCAAAATTTGACATTATCATGATTTGTTTTTCATAACTTTCATATCCTGTTTCATTTTACACAACATGAGTGTTTTAGCAGTTGGTGACCACTTTTTCATCATTTCGAAAATGAATAAAACAAGTTGCTTTAAATCTAGACATTTCATCAATATCTATATCAATATCTATATCAATATCTATATCAATATCTATATCAAGTATCAATATCTATATCAAGTATCAATGTCTATATCATGTATGTCTCACTCCTTCGCTTCGCTCTCTCGTGAGAGATACTTGCAGCACTCGAAGATAAAATTTGTATCCCCGCACGGCCATGTAATATCCTCTATATAGTACTGAGTGATAGCTCAGATATGGTTCATGCTCATGACGATAATGAAGGTGAAACATGATGCAGACAAAACAGAACAGGAGAAGCCAACAGAAGATAACTAACCAAGGGAAGCTAAGAAAGCATGCTTGAATAAAGACAGTGTTCGGAAGGTGCTCCGGAAATCCCAAAGGAAATTAATTGGACAGACTCAATTTGTTAAATACTGAATTTGCATGGGTGCAGTTTATATATACAGCAAATTTACTCTTAGTTCAGGCTTTACTGGATTTAAATTAAATTAATGTTTAAAAAAAAACATGGCCTCTTGACCTCATTGCTGTGGGAACCAAAAGTCCTCAGGAATGTGATAAAAATATTTTCAAAATTGATCCATAATAACATACAGGGACCATCAACAAATTAACCCTTTCACTCCTTAACCAATGCATAGAATCATCTGATATAGAGTCCTAAAGTGTGGTGTCATAAAATAACGTCACTGCTCCATGTTACCACCATAATTAGCCTTTAAACACGTAACGCAAGGCGCAAGAGAACGAGACAACAGACGTATTGGAGTTTTTTGAGGGGAAAACTGCCTTGCGGCTGGTTAGCCTATGCAACTTCCGTATTGTGTGACATAGAACAAGCTCACTTATCTCCCCAGCACTACGAGCTGGGTGGTAAACAGCACGTGCTGGATTGGACAAGAGTATTGGTTAGCGAACAATGTACAAAGGCAAACGAGCCAACAAGCTTAGGGGAAGTCACTGCGCCGACTTAACCGCACCACGCAGGAGTGACCCAATTTTAATGAGGGCAAAGCGATAAACCCAACCCATCTCCAAAGGGACGGAGGGAGGGAGGGGAAAAACTTAAACAAATTGCGAACAGCTAGTTGGTGTACTATAGAAGACAAACTGCCAAGTGAACCTTGGATGGCTAACTGAGGCTTTTATAGTGTGGACAGTCCCCACAGTAATGAATTCATTTCCAAAATAAGGAACAGTAGCCGGCCACAAAACTGTGTGACAAACAAGACAAACGATTGTTAGAACTCAATCGCTGTTGGAGATTTTGCCAAAAATCATAGGTTTGCGCTAATCAAACTTGTTTTAGTGTTATCTGGCCAAAAAGACCTAAACGGTTTTAACAATTGCTTACAAGTGCATTTGTTGCAGATAAATGTAACCTGCTGCAATCCAATAAAAAATTTATACGCAAACAATACCTGAAAGCTAACCATTGTAAATAAGTATTTTGTCTCTCGCTCTATTTCTCTCTGCTTTACGGTGTCCTTCATTGAAAGAAAAGAAAATGTATCTAATGTGTTGTTTGCATTTTCTTTTCTGGCTGTAAAGAACTTGGATGTTTAAAAAGGACGCATTCCTCTAAATTTGCATGGAGCAGTATGTGTTCCTAACAGGGCCAGATGGCTTTTTCCGGCCCTGCTTGCACTACTGCGTACCACCCTCATACGGGGATTTTTCCAATAGTTTTCCGATAAAAGCATGCGTGGGGCCGTACGAGTCATATGGTAAAAAATTAATTTTTATGTCATCACCACCTTAGAACTCTATCAGACAGAGGAAAATATAAAAGTAGGCAAAGCGTTAAACAGAACAAAGTGTGTGAGTGGACACATGTTATCAACACTATCACCCCTGAAGCAGTCTGCATTTACTAGTAAAATCATACAGCATCAAAGAGAGAAGCCCTCTGACGAGGCGAAGCGTTAACGTCACATGTCCACGTGAAAATGTGCAGTCCACTCTGTCAAATGGCATGCGTTTCAGGACAGAAAAAAAAAAACTTTTATTTTAAGAGCACCACTTACCTGAACATATTCCTTGAGAAAAGTTTCTCCAAGAATTTCAACTCTATTTTCAATTGCCTCTTGTGGATTCCGACTGCACTGCCTGCAACAATGCACAAAAAAAGCATTAAAAAAGGCTGCTACAAGATTTTTTTTGTTATTGCCCATTGAGCTTGTGAGAGACGCAACGAATTAAGATCTCCCACACTGAATAAAGGGGCCTGGTACGAGGTGGGATACCAGTTTTCACGTTCAGTCATGTGATTCAGTTTTTGTGTCTTGCCATTAGTGCAGCAGCTTTCCCACCCCACCCAGTCTGAAATAGTTTCTTTTGTTTGACAGATTGCAAGGCTGTGCTCTAATGGCCCCCGGTCACCTGAGGTGACTAACATTTGGCTTCGGGCAAGTAAGCAAAATTACCGGGTTGCCCAGCCGGGCAATCTGGCTTATTGTATTTTGAGCAGATAAGTAAGCTAATTATTTTAATGTGCTGGTGGTTACAGTTTACAAAAGCGCTCAGAAAATGTGTTTTTTGTTTTTGCAAAACACTCAGTTCAAATGCCATTGCACATAACAACATAATCCATGATTTGCACGTGATGACTGACTTTTTTTCATTTCAGGCTAAAAATCTGAAATTCAGATCGACAGATTTGTTCCTAAGGTTACTGTCATATTTGTGAGAACTCTTTTGCAGTTGCAGTGGCCAAAAAAGAAACTACTGTAAATGAAGTCTATTAGCTCTTGTAAAATGACATGCAGTGAGCAATGGCACGAGTATATCAGTTTAATAGACCAAATGCATAAACGGCGGCCAAAAAATATTCTTTTGTTTATGTGCTAATTAGACTCACTAGCCTTGTTTGCATGTACAAAATACAAAAGAAATGTTGCCTGAGAGCAAGGCTAGCGACATTTATGCATTCGGTCTATTGAGAATGTTTTTATGTGAAAATGAAATCTTATTTTAAACTAACCTTCCTCTGAACATTGACATAAAAAGGAGATTTGGAAGATGAAAGAACACCAAAGAGTTTTGAAAAATGGCTCGATAAATAACACAACATTTAGGAAAAGGTTTGCCAGGTTACTAAGCTACTGAGATCATTCGAAGCAATCCTACATTGTCTTAAGTGTGTCCGAAAAATAAATGCACAAAGACTGATGCTTTGACCGAATCCACAAAAAGCTCATTCAACTAAATACTTTACTGATAATAATACTGAAGTTTTGTTCTTTAGCGCTGATTTTCGTCCAAATCAAAACAACTTGTTTTTAAAAAAAAGATAGCTTTTAGGCCGCCGTGGTTTCACTGTTTCATGGCCGTTTCCATAGAAAGCTCCACAGGAACTCTGCCATTTATCTAAGTTGGCATTGATTAACTAACCAGCAAAAAGGTTTACCTGTTTTTGACCCAAATGCCATTATCAAAATTACATAAGCCTACCGCAATCTTTACTTTTTTTATTTTCAAACCTGAAAACATCGCCAGCATTGCCACTTTTATTTGTATGGTGCGAAAAATTTGACAAGTGTGGGTTTTTCTTGCACTAGCGAGTTCAGCGACCGCCAGAGCAATAGCAGGAATGTTTTCTTGTGAGAGAGAGAGATGGATGAATTAATTCGGGCAACCAGCTTAGAGGGGTGGGCACCCCAGCTGAAATGCTTGGGAGCCCTTCTGAATTTTCCTTACAGCACAGCCTTGATATTCCATTTCTGTCAATTTTGTTGATGGTTGGTAGTTGTGTCAAGAAACTGCTGTCAATAACATGCTGCTGCATTGTTTTGTGGCAGACAAATGCTATTTAGTGTGAGAAAGTCACAAATAAACTTACTGGAATATTTTAAGCAGGCGATCACTTGGCCCTGCTTTCAATCCTGACAAGAGAGCTTGTAGTCTGCTCACTGACTGAGTAGCTGTGGACACTGGAGTTATCCTGCAAAATCAAAATAAGATCCGTAATTTAAATTCAGATGAGACATTTTGATGCAGGTCAAATTGTCATTTTCATTTTCCTCATGGCAACTAGTCTGAGTGTGTTTGACAGGAATGCTGCCTTGAAATTGTTAAATCCCTAAAGGAATTAACAAAGAAACGGTAAAACACAACATACCACAAACGATTAATTATATTTTCAACCTTACATAGTGTATTTCTAGTTTTGTGGTTGGCTTCTTAAATCAACTGGTGAGCAAGAATTTTAAGTTTCCAAACATTCAGAATTTAATAAAAGTCAGCAACCAATTTTTCCATTTACACTTGCTGGATATGAGATTTGCTATTACAAACTAAATGATGTGTCTTGTTGACTATTCAATATCTTCTGTTTAATGGGTGGATCAGACCTTGGATCCTTGACTCTTGAAACCACCAAAGCTCAAGTTTCAAGTCTTGACTGTCTACTTACTTACTTTTGACTTGTGCCATAGATCATATAGATCAGCTATCACAGCCAAGCAATGCTGCCTTTTTAATCACTCCTTTAATCTGATATTCTGATATTTGCCCATCAAACAGGGAAATGATGTAATATTTACGTGGTGAAAGGATTAAAGCGACTTCTGGTGGAATCTTCGCTAAACATACATGCAGTATCATTTACTTCCGTTCCTTAAATTGTTACCTGTTTTCCTTCTTGATTGCCGACGGTGGAAATGAAAGACAGCATGGTTTGCTGTCTCCAGTCCATCAAGGAAACCGAACAAGAAGTGAATGTTCATGTGCAAAGAAACGACATTTTGATAATTATGTTGAAATGGGCATGCAACATTCCTGCCAAGAATTGCTCTTACTTAAAAGGTAGTGAGGTCGTGATAACACTGCATATTTAGATTTTCCCTGTGTCTTTATTATGTACTGTTAACAAGCTTACTTCCAGATAGGAAAACTGAAAAAGTATGCAGCGCAAACACTTGAACTAGGTGGCGACTTGCCTTGGGTGCCAGCTGAATATGAAAACCCTGAATAAGTATCTTACTTTGGATCTTTCTCCTTCAAATATCTTCTTCCAGTCAATGGTGTTGAAGGTGCAAGACTTCTCGTCTGTGAACAAAAACAACCAATTAGCTTATATGATATTTTTGCAATATAGTAGGAATACAAAGTAAAACAGTGATGCTGCTAGACAACTCTTCGCCTGTGACAACATGTCACCGACGTGACATCTTACATCATTGCCTCGCTTTGGAATAAAAGGCATGTTGTTTAACTGTCAGTTTTAAGTCTGTTATTTTTTATGGGTTTGAAACTCCCAGTAAAATTGTTAAATGTTGGCAGTGGTAAAGCTATCAACTAGCTACAAAGCTAGTTTATTGTTTCTGCCTCTCAAAAAAAGAGTAGTGACAATGTGCAGTAGGTACTTCATGGCACTTCACTGAGATCTTACATACCTCAAATTTTTTAAACATAAAAAGCAAGTTGTTAGACCACCCTCAAAAAGTCTGTGGTTCTTTTTTATCTCTTCTCTGTTTTTTGACTTACAACCCCAGTAAAACAGTTACACATAAAGAAGCCTGTATGAGGCTGCTGTGTGAGACAAATGGCCCAATTCTTGCTTTTCTGATTAAAGTAAACTTCTAAATAATTCTTACTTCACATGAAAAGGGGGCTTATCCAAATTTCACACTATGGCTATTTTCACGGTCCTTGCCATGATAATGTTGAAAAATGATTGGAATTTGAATGAAATTTCCCTTTCACGCCATGAAAAAAGTCATGGCCACCGTGAAATATTTCACTCCATGTAAAAGGTCACAATCAGCATGAAAATATTTCACACCGTGAAAAAAGGTCGTAATTTCTGAGAAATATTTCACGCCATGAAACAAACTGTACTTCTTGCGCAAATATCAGTCTGTTACCCTGAATATTATTCCATCATAATGTCACGCCACCTTAAAAGGTGCAATCTCAATCAGTGAATCACCAACTCAGGGTACATTCGCTCTTTTGTTTTCTTTTCCGTTTTATGTTGTGATTTCAGGAAAACAAAAGAAAACAAAACAACAGAAGAAAAAAAATCGTAGTTACTAAAACATCGAACATCACCCGACACCCTTCCAAATCGATGCAAAATGAGATATGTGTTTCTTATGTCATTTCTCTGCTAAAAAGCATGCAACTTCAGTTTGCCGGAGTGGCGTTTCTAAAACGAGGGTAAGGGTAAGACCAAGGGTCAGGGTAAGGGTAAGGATACGAATACAAAAAGTATCCTAAACATGGATAAAAGCTAACCTTGGGCCTAATTAGGCCAAAACAAAAGTTCAAGGTTAGCTTTTATGCATTTTTAGGATACTTTCTGTATTCGTATCCTTACCCTTACCCTTACCCTCGTTCCAGAAACGCCGTTGCCTGAGTGGGTTTCAAACGTTGAATATTTATAAAAGAATCTCCATATTTGTCCGATCTTTACTAGAAAATCAAATGAATGAACTCAGTAAAACCATAACGGACATCAAAGTGTCACACGCTGTCTGCAGTTTATGGGATCAGTAAAAAATAACATTCCCTTCCAGACATAAGAAGCAGACACGTTTGGCATTACAGAGCCTGGCAATGTTGACATACCAGAAATCATTCTCTGTGACTTCGTGAAAAGTTTTCATTTGCTTGATCAAAAGATTTAAAAGTGATGGGAATGAAAACTCGCAAGCTCTATTGAAAAGATTTCATTATGGTGAAATTGTGACATAATGAGTCGTGTAGCATTATTTGTCTTCGGTGTAGCAATTTCAATATTTTTGAAAATTTGCACGACGTGGCAAGAGAAATGCACTAAAAGCGGTAAGTCATTGATAATTACAAGCATTAATACTGTAACAATGTCAGTAAACAATTCCATAATACATGCTGACCCAAAAAGTAGTTTTCGCTTGATCTATTTCAGTCATGTCAACAAACCAGTCTAAATGTATGAAGAAGTCACCAACAAAATGACCAATTTTGCAATTATTTCGTGGCTTTCAGGGGGTAGATTTTACTTTTTTGCTGAGCTTTATAACAATTAAGGATGTTCGCGTGAAAATCTTCCCGCATTGAAATTTGTTTCATTTCTTGCCTGAAGTTATGTCATAAATTACTTATTCCAAAAATGCAAAAAAATTGGGGGGTCACCAACTTTGCTTCGGAGATTTCAACAGATGGGTCATCATCTACTTATCCGTCCAAAATCATAAAAATAATATGTTAGAGTGAAGGGTTCTGTGCATAAAAATATAGTAGTGGGTTTTTTTTAGATAATTGCATGCCGCTACGGATGTTGTAAAGAGTAGAGTTAATCCTCAATGAGCGTTTTCGCAAGCACTACCCATTGCAGCCACGTCCCCAATTCAGGACACAAGGAAAGAAAAATTTTAAAAAAGATAACTTCTTACATTGTGCTTTTTTTCGTTTCATCATATTTTGTAGGTTGTAAGAAGAGCAAGTGATTCATGTCTTAAAAAATAGGGGTCACTGATGATCTAAAAGAGTAAAACCGATGTGATGTTGCGAAGCTCTTGGAAAATTTTGTTTGTCACCTTTTTGCGTGACCTGTTGGGGAAGGACTGGAACCCAAGACAGGATCGATTGATGAAAGGTTTTTGTAAAAAAGAACTTTCTGGAGCATAGCAACGAAGTTTCAAGCAGGCCCTATCTTTATTTGGTTAGTGTTTTGTATCATATCTCTGCATTGGCGTCATGCTCATCTTCTGGAGCGTGGTTTTTGTGAAATATAACCCCTGGTTGTTTCCTCGTAGGTTTGCACTATTCAAGTGGATGAAGAAGACAGTACAATTCACCTCTATTTTTATGAAAGTAAAGGAACAGAAGTTCAAAACATGCATTCATTTTGAACTAAGAAGTTCGTAGTGTAATGAAAACATTAAAAAAACCAACCCTATTAAATTTAAGCAATGTCGCTAACTGAAACCAATCCTCCTCGAGTTTTCAAAACTTTAAGCCACTGATTGATTAGCTACCTTTTCCAGCCTCCCACTCCTTTCTCTTTAACGTTTCATGATAAATTGGAAATAAATGTGCCGTTCCTATACTGGCCTGGAAATTTTTCCCCAGCGTTTTTCAGGGCTCGAAATTGCAACCAATAGAGTCGCATTTGCGACTTCTTGTCACCTTTGCTCTTTCGAAACAAAAGGGTTAGCAATTGCCACTTTGCTGCTACTTTTGCTAAAATAAATAAATATAAATGACAAAATTATTTTGTTTCTCACTGTGAATTTTCTCTGAAAATAGCCATTTTCAGCGGCTTCTTTATACACAAGTATTGCGGGCTCATTTTTTTTGCTAAACCACTGACAACACAATGCAGTGCAGAGATTTTGCGACTAAAATTTGCGAAATTGCGACTACATTTTTGTATCTTATCGCAAAATGCGACTGGATTTTTTCGTTAATTTCGAGCCCTGCTTGAAGTAATGTGTGACATATTACAGTTGCGTTACCTGTGCAGTAAAAGTTGCGCACAAACAATTAGCGTAAACGTCCATAAGTGGACATCAGAAATTTCTAGGCATGAATATTCTCCTTCTTGGCGTTGATCAGCTTTCACAGATTTCTCGTACCCTGCGATCAGTGAAATCCATAAGCCCCCTTTTTGCATGTGTCAAGTATTTATGAGTCAATGAGTCAATGAGTCAATGAGTCATGAGTCAATAAGTCAACGAGTTGATGCAGTAAATTAAACCATAAAATGAAAGCTAAAATTTCAGGGAGTGCTTAGGCCTAATCACTGAAATGAGGGCTTAGGCTTAATCAACAAATTATTGCTATATTGACAGTGAGTCCATTGACTAATGACTCATGACTCATTGACTCATTTGACTCATAAAACATGCGTTCTCATTGCATGAAGGGTCACAATTAACAAAACCATTTCATTCTGCAGCTATATGATGAGGACCACAAATACATACCCTTGTGAAATGCTCCTGCAAATTTCTCCTCAGTCCCATCCTAAGTTGAAAAGTAAAATTAAGAACGTGCAGTCATGGCACTACAAGAGAGCATTTAAGGTGTGGCAGAGGAACAGAACGTCTAGTGTGTCCCACTCTATCTGGTTTAATCTTGCTACAGACATGACAAGTTATCAAATTCTTTTTATACTGCGTTTCAAATTTCTTTATGGTAGTCAATTTACCATGTCAACTCAGTTGATAAACCCATTACTATGTTTCACATCCCAAATGACTCACCATCACAGTTTTTTTAGAAACAAAGCCCCTTTATCCTTTTTATCCTTGATGCAAGAACTATTCTCAACATCAACTACAAGAGGTGTTTTTAAAAAGCATGTTTGTTACAATACAACAATCTCCCCTCACCTTTGTTGTTCATCAACTTCAGTAAAGCTGTAAACCTTAGCAGGTGTTCCTATCTCTTCATGGGCTTCTTCATCTAAGAAGATCCTCTCATCAAAATCGCCCACAGACAGAACATACTCTTCGTACTCTTTGTTAAGAGACTTGCTATTAAATGAATTAAATAAGAAGAACCAAAAAAGGGGCGTTACTAAACAATGAGCTACAATGGCCTACTTAAATGACTTACAATCAAAGAGAATCACAAAAGAGGATAAGGGTGAAGAGTTTGGTAAGCGGAAAACATCCATTGTGCGTTGTCATGCAACACTTTCAGTCCATTGGATGATAGCAATTACAAATGTGAACTTGAAGGCAGAAATAAACTGTGCAAAAAACCCTTGGATGGTTTTCCTTTGTTTAAAGCTTAATTGAACAAATATCAAGGCTTTGCTTGAAGTTTGCGCTAGTGATTTGTTCATCCGGGATAGATATGTACACGCAATGCAGAGAGAGTGTTGTTGTAAATAGCAAATTACTGTAAAACCATGTTGGGAAGTTATAATCAAACATGAATGTGTTTCTTAAAAAAACAATTGTGTGTTACATTGATTTTTTACAGTGGTTAATGCCAAAAAACCATGATGGGAAGTTATTCAAACATGAATGTATTAATTTTCTTCATAAACCCATTTTGTTACAGTGATTTTTTACAGTGGTAAATGCTATTTAACCATGATGGGAAGTTAGTCAAACATGAATGTGTTCCCTCATAAACCCATTCTGTGTTACTTGAGTTTTCATATTGGTAAATCCTCTTAAACGATAATGGGAATTTTAGTCAACCATCAATGTGTGTCTTCATAAACCCATCCTGTGTTACCTGAGTTTTCACAATGGTAAATGCTATTAACCCTTTAATGTGGCTAAATGTAATTTAGGCTAAGTTAAAATCAAGCCAATGCTGGTCAGCGGTGGTCTGGGAATCAGGCGCATTGAGGTGACATACGGGGTTTCTCGATTCGCACGTGCTGGTCGTTTCTGCTGTGTGAGGTGCTGTTTGTTTCAAGCAGCAAGCGTTCAGTTGTTCCGCTTTTTTCCCCTTCCCTTCCCTCCCTCATTGGTGGATTCGGTAAGTATAGGGTTGGTAAGTATCTCCACTGACTTGGTCAGTGTGACGGTGCCTGGTGGGTGGTGGCCGCTCGCAGAGTTGCCGTGGAGGCCTGTGTGCTCTGCTCATGGCCTGTGGCTCAAGCCTCGTTGCTCGCCCCGGAATCGCCGCCCACTTTGGCAGGCACCATCTCCAAGCTCGTCCATTGGCGATGAGTTTAAACGCCCGTTGGCCACTTGAGTGGCCCTTTATATAAGCGCCCAGAGGCCACTCCAGTGGCCAAAATCAACAACATTGAAAAAAGCAATATGATTGGCCATTTAACAGTTGTATTCTTATGGTTTCTAAGCATCCACCAGTCGTGGAAGGCTTTATAGTCCCTTGGGAGCTTAAAACATAATGGGAAGTTAATGAGTCCCTAAGGGTCAGTGAGATAAAAAGGGGGGAAAGCCGCGGGGGATATTCGCATGCCCAGGAGAGGGGCATGGGCAACTGAGGGTAATGATGATTACTCCTTCCCCCACCATTTGCAAGGCTTTGGCTGCGCGGCTACACGAATGATTTTTTGCTCGCGCCGGTGATGCAATTTTTTCAAATTTTGCCGCGTCGCCAGCGTGCAATGAAAATCGCAAGTGTAGCCACCCTTGAACTGGCAACGCGACAGCAGAAAAAGTCATTGAAAAAAATCGGCAGTCTAAGGGTTGCTACATTTGCGATTTTTATCGCGCGTTGGTGACGCAACAAAATTTGAAAAAATTGCATCACCGTTGCGAACAAAAAATTGCTCGTGTAGCCGCGGCTTAAAACGAAATTTCGTAGTGTTGGTTAGCCTTTCGCATTTTTAATGAATGAATGGAATCAACAACTGTACTCTTCTCTCAACCTTGAGTGTAAACACAACAAATAACATCATCGCCATAGCCATTTTAACATACCAAACCTAACAATTCGATTCGCCCGAAATTTCGTTATATTTCGTTGAAAAGTAGTGAAAAGTAGCGAAAAGTGCCGAAAAGAGCGAAATCCGTTTGCATTCTTTTTGCACAGTACTGTAAGTGTTTGGATTTTCCAACAATGGTTTTGTGAATGGGAATTTGCAGAATTCCCATTCAAAAAATCAGTCATGTCTTTTAGGAAAAATTTCCTGTGTTGTAGGTCATTACAGGTCATTGTAGTAGGTCACTGTAGGTCATTACAGGTCATTCTGGATCATTGTAGGTCATTGTAGTAGGTCATAGTAGTAGGCCATTGTGGGTCATTGTAGCTCACTGAAGGTCATTGTAGGTCATTCCTTGTTTTAGTAACTACAGGGTTGGACACTTTATTTTGAGAGCACTCGCCATTCGGGCGAGTGACCCTCAAAATGCATTTGCCCGGACCACTTTTCACTTGCCCAAAAGTTAACCCCTCCCCCCCCAAATCTCTCCAACCAATTTTGTCATCTTTTGCTTTTACTATTTAATACCATTGAAATTTACTTCAACACTGAAAGGCTATTAAAGTAAATAGGAAGTCTGTTTAGTTTCAACACTCCTTGATCAGAGTTCTGGGAAAGTACAGGAAAAACAATTCGCTTGCACAATCATCGAGCAAATGGCAGACCAAGATTATTACTTCAATGAAAAATTCTATTTTTAAGACCTTAAATCCCAAGAAAACACAATGGAGGCACTTACTTTAAATTTTAAATTGATTTTTTTATTGATGAATCTTCGTGAGATCCTTTCAGTTTGCGAGTAACAGTCTTAAGGCACCATGGTTACCTGGTCACCGATGGTTCGATAGTGACCAGCAGTATCACTGACCAGGAAGCCATGTTTCACATAATTCGTCCATTTACGAAGCCCAATGTTACCTTCTAGCGACAATTTATAACACAGTTTGGAATATAAAACATTGTAAAATAGATATGGTAAGTTTATGTTTAGGGATTTTCTGGGCAAAATGAAATGTAAAAAGCAGTGTTTATTTTGCAATTTAAATAATTTCTTGGTGACAAAAATCGTACTCGCCAAACGGGCGAGTGCTAATGTCCAACCCTGTAACTACAACAATATATAACAATAACAAGCTTCTTACCAGTTTTGATCAAAATTTCCCTGATCGAGAACACCAGTTAAGTTCTCTTCATTACCTTTTAGGGTCTATTGGTATAAAAAAAATGTGTCAAACAAGGTAGTTAATGTGCAAAATACATATTTATACTGTGACGAGAGACGAGATGTCATAGCATTTCATACACATCTAACCAGGAAGACGTTAGGTCATAGTGCACATGAAAAAGTAAAAATCTACTCAATTGATTAGGCCTCATCATTGCAGCCAATCACAAAGTGATGCGAGTGATCTCCCTACTTAACTTGAGAAGTATCAAAGTCTTCTTTTTACTTCTATTTACACAATGCAAAAACTATGGAAAGGAAGATGAAGAAATAAATTTGAATTTGAAGAAGCAGTGTCCCAAAATTTTCTCTTAAAAGACTAATAAACTATGAATGGCACAATTCTTGAAAGGTTGGAAGAGCAAAATGCAACACTGGTGAGAGAATGACTGCCCTTTAACAGACTGTCAAACAACCAAGAACAAGAAACACTGTTCACTTCCTATACCTTCTTCTCAAAAAGTTGCTTTATGAAAGGCTTCCAATGATGCTGTTTTATCCCTATAGCTTCTAGGATTATTCCTATGAAAAGAAGAGATTTCCATTTTAAGTTGAATTCCTTTCAGCACTGTACTGATAGAAAGGTTTTGATGGTGGATTCTCTGTCATTTCGCTCACAACAAACAAACCAATGCTTGACATTCACTTGGAAAGCAGGCAACAAACTGAACTTTGACTGAAATGTTTGATTCTCATTGGCAGATCGAAAGTGTCGCTGATTGTCTCGCCTGAAAAAACTGCTCAGATCATGTCATACAACACGTGGGAATTCAAACACAAGAACTTAACTCCTCAAGCTAGACATAATCCTTGACAAAATGAAATCATTCACCTACAAAAATGCAGTAATAACAGCTCACCTTGAAATTAATAAAGTAATGTTCAATTTTCTTGTGAAATATGCTGTTCGCATGTTTTCCCTGGCGTTTGTAATTTGCATAATCATTTAATTTTTTTCTGCGTCCAGTTGGACTCTTTGCTCTATATTCTATGCGTCCAAAAGAAAAACGAGTGCGTCCCAGGACGCAATGTCGCACTCTGGATACATCTCTGCAGTAGCACCTGAGAATTTACGTTTATCTTGGAACTCATTTCCCCTGTACGATAATTAAAAAACTAAGTAATGAAACAAGAAGGCCTGAGTACCTTGATGCTTGTTACAAAGCCTTTCAACAACACAAGGCACATAAGCTGGGGGCTTAAAATCTCTGTTACCAAAATCTGGTGGAAGACCTGAGAAAGGAAAGAAAAATAAACTAAGCACTTACTAAATCATATATGTTGTGGTTTAATTTTTTTCAAACCAAACTTGGTAACTTCTTGAGCATTTATAATGGTTTTCGACCTCAGCTACTTTTCCTAAAAGCATAATTTTATTGGGGTTACAATGGTGACTTTTTACTTTTCAGTTGATCTCTGTCAAGGAGAGGCATGTTGGAGCTGCCATTAGTTGTTGGGTACTTTTCAGATTTGGTTGCCAGCTCAAGTATTTTAGTCGCCACAGGCTCCCCATAAACCGAAAAAAAATGTATTGTCCTAAGTTTCAATTCAAGGTGCTCAAAGCGTTTCAAAGTGTATTAAGCCTGTGTGTAATAAACCTATATAAAAGTAACTAGCAAGTAAGGCCAAGCTGAAAATTAGAGCATGCAAAGCAGCCTTGACAGCTGTAATGTTACTGTGTAACAAAGCTGGACTTGTAATAAATTTAAAAGTACAAGTGAACAAAAAAACCCATTGTAATCAATGACATTCACTCCAGGCAAACTATAACGAAATGGTTGCGAGCACATGGCAAAACTAGTGCCTGATTTGTCAACAAAGATCACATGACATCATAAGACAAATAACTAACGTACAAAAGTTTAAAAAAGAACTTAAAACATTGTTATTTAGACTGGCCATATCAATGAGTGACAGTCATTTATATAAATATAAATATCCAAAAAATGACATTTTACTTAGGCTAATCAATATATTTTTAATTATTTAGATTAGTTTTCAGATAATATAATTTTACGTATAATTTTATATTTTTTAACTTTAAACAATTTCAGTTGTAAACAGCACCATTGAATATTCATAGTGAAGGCGCTATATAAATGTATTAATTATTATTATTATTATTATTATTATTATTATTATTATTACTATTATTATTATTATTATTATTATTATAACACCCTTCCTTTTATAAAGAAAGAAAAGGATTTAAAACAGGAATAAAAGACACAAATCTTGCAATAAACAAGTCTAAAAATGTCCTTCTGAGCAGCAAACGCAACAATCCATTAAGAAAGCTATGAGCCCATGAACAGAAGTATGGTGGGCACAAAGTTCAAAGTCCTTAAGTTGAAATAAAACATTCATAAACAGTTCTATGTTCTGAATGAAAACTAAGTCATTTAAAAGTCCTTAAAAAAAGTGGGTAGTTTGATTTGACGTCTGCTCCTAGTTACTGTTCCTTGTCTGGCGGGTTGGTCTTTCACAGGTGGCCGTACTTTGAGAATCAAAGGTGAAAAAAAGAGTATGACCAATCAAAAGGCCGATACGACAATTTTTCACTAGTGAAAACATCGTATGTTGTTTTTATTTCATCACAGAAATGTACTTAAATCTCTATACTTACATCATAAATGCAGCTAAGTATTATTTTAGAAACTCTAAGTAGGTCAAACAGTGTACGAGATGAGTTTAGTTTTAAAACTTACCTTCAAAGTTTGGACTCAGCAAGTCTCGTCGATTCCTTGTGTACAATGCATTGGAGAAGAGGAAGTCAAGGCAACATAACAGCAAATGGTAAGAGTTTACCAGATCATCACTGATTGCAGGAAAATTACCTGTTGATACATGGTGTTAGTTACATGTCAGGCAAGACGATTTGCAGGTAAGTTTTCTTCTCATGCATGATTCATAATGTTTTGGTTTTAAAAATTGGTTCTGTGCTTGAACTCATGATGATAATATTAAATTTTCCTAATTTGGCTGGATATAACTACAGATCTCACATTAGAAGCCAGGACCCAGGTATTGGCACGCGTCTACTTTGATTGGACTACCTGGCTTCTTTTACACGAAACTGAAAATTAGCCTCAAATAAATTAATTCTTGCCTTTTTGTTAAGTATCATCTTCAAAAGGCTTTTTTACACCAATTATCTTGCATCAGATCATTAAAATAAAATTTCCTTTTGAGAAAATTGCTTGTGGACGCATGTGACAGACTGCATCTTTGGAAGCACGTTTTGTGTTGTTATCTTGGCGAGCAAATGAAGATATCAAGGCCTCTTGCATAATTTTTCTCAGTGGTGTCCGAAAAGTTAGTTTGAAGATTTTGTAAATTCCTTTGAGTGTAATTTTATAACCACTTTTTTGCATTTGAAACCTAATGACCCTCAGCATGACTTTCACATTCCTTAGTTTTTCAAAATCATACTGAAAATTAACAGTAGACCCGTAACACGAAACTGAAGGGCGGAGAGAAGCACACACAGCGCATTTTTACCTTTTGACACACTCCTCCGAAAAATTGGCTTTTACTCTGAGCAGGACTCAAATCCACCACTCCCTGAATTTTTTTTTTTTAAACAGTAGACCGCTGTAGCCTTATAACGTTTTTTTCTTTATAACTTATTTCTCACAGAATAGAGGTATAATTATTTTGCATAGAAAATTCAATATATTCAAACGGTCATTACGCAGAGCATGATACCAAGTCCCGCACCAGAAGCAGAAGCATCTACAGTGGTTTAGCAATGATAGAATAAATGGAGCCCTGATATAACTTAAATAGCTAAGACAACAAATTGGCCTTTACAATTCAGGTAGCATGTCTGTCAACAGGTAGGTCTTGCACCCAACATACACAACCCAAAAGAGAAACTATTGCCATTGTTCTCAAAATTGCCAATCCAAGTAAGGAAGAAAACAAATTGTATATGAGAGGAGGTTTAATATATAAGGGCCACATCAGAAGGTGGTCTCACAGAAGCAGTATGACCTGTATACCATTAACATCTACTAAAACGAAAACCTGAAAGAAAAACAATTTTTTCATCCACTGATGAGCAAGAAATGAGCAAGTCCTTTTTTTTTCCAGAAAAAGTAAAGGCTTCCCCACTGTTTCACTCTTGATTAAACATATGTCCCTTAAGGTCTGTTTTTTTTTTTAAATTAACACCAAGCAAGTGAAAAATGAGGCATGTCCTGGGGGCACTGCTCACTTGAAGTTTCAAATTAGGAAACTTAACTTCCTCTTTAACTGAAAATAAACCCTGAAGGTTAAAAAAATATTGCTAGTGTCCTGAAGTTCAACCCTTCAATCAAAATTGTGCCAAGCAATAGAAAATATCTAGGACATTAAATTAAGCTCAAGTCTAAAAGAGATAGTCCAGACTCTGTTCAGCTGATAATAATATTAGAAGCATGATACTTGATGTTACAAGTCCATACTTGCCCAAGATCTAATATTAATGAATCCCTTAATTAATTAACCAGAAATTAGGTTTCCACTGACCAATCGAGGAGTTGTTTCGTGCCTGTCACAACAGCAGATATGTCAAAAAGAAATGAGGCATGACAACATGCTGAGACATGTCCCTAGTCTTTTGTCACAAGCAACGTTTTTTTTTAAGCTTTCCAGATCTAGAAAAACATGGCCTAGTCACCTGAGTCAAGTGCCTCTGAAGAAAGAAACAATAAGTCTTTACTGTACACTGAATTAGTCCAAAAACAAAAACCTGACGCTCAAGATTAGTCTGTTTTATGGGGTGATGAAAAATACCCAATCAGAGAAAATGTGTGATCACTGAATAATTGTGTGCAGCCAAGTGTACGAGGCTTTAAAATTTAACTTTTTGGCTTCCTCAGTAAATTAGCTGGAAAGAGTTTGATTATTTTATTTCTCTGAGCAATTGTCCACAAAACGCCCGAAGAGAATATTATTTCAAGCAAGAGAACAAGACAGAAGACAAAAGATAAGGAGATCTGTGGCAATGCCCTTACATATTTAATTCCACTGCCGTCACTGACAATAAAAATATTGAGGGATTTGCGTCAAAAATCTGTTTACCTTGGGTTTAAATCACAAAGAACACGAATAATTGTGCAGTTTTAACATTTCCAGTTACCTATAATCAAGCCTGAACCGACCGAAGGGTTGATCTTGAAAGTGCTGTTTTTTCCAAATGTGCAAAAACAAAGTGCAACGCAAGCGACTTCTCTGGATAATATTGATTACACAAAAGTTCAAATTTCACAAGAAATAGACACCACCTCTTACCTCTGAACGCTTACAACTTGAAGAAAAGCTATCCCAGCCGAAAAGTGAAATTCCGTTTAAAGACGAAACTATTAAGAGGAAAAGCCTTTTTCCTTTAAAGACTTCATTGTGCAAGCTCATGAACAACTTTCACGTAGGCAACCTGCAGGTTTCGAACATTTTGTTCGAAAAAATCCAACTCGCGCATCAGAAGCAAAATCTTTGTAGAATTTGCATTACGATAACAAGGCAATTCATTATCACAAGGTACACTAAAATACCTGTTCTACAACAGACAATTTGCAAACGAACCGTCACATGTGATTTTCATAAAATTTCGCGCCAATACATAAGTGCAGAACAAAGGGGTGAGAGAGTATCAATACTGGTAGAGCGGTGCTTGTTTTTTCCTATTCCTGGTTTAAAAACGGCAATTCAAGTTAAAATCGACAGAACACCACCTTAGGGTTCTCACCTTTCGCCTGAATATACAAAGTCCAGCAGAACGCGAAGACATCTCCGACACTGCAGGGTTGTTTCCTGCGGATAAAACAGTGCATACGCCACGAGTTTCTAATTTGAATATCACATGTTTACAGCTGAAAACATCTAACAATGCCGGTAGTCGGCAGAAAATTGTAACATACATCCATTATATCACACAAAACGAACGAGGGCCTGTAAATTGCGAGGTCAATTGCTCCGTAGGGCTTTACATTCGATACGCCAAGCTCGTCACGTTATTATTTAACAATTTTGTTTACAAAAGCCGCGCGAAATTTTATGTATTTACCTTGATTTTCGACCTCTTTGAGTCTTTGCGTTTTCCTCACGAGGATCTTTAAAGATCTCCAAAAAAATGGGTTCGTACTTCTTGAAAATGACTGTGGAGACGTGAAAGTTTCTCTCCAGGAGTTCGATTTTCTTCCGAAAGTCTCCGGCAGCGTTTGACATATCCAACCATTTTTTCATCTTACTGAAGAACTGTATCAGACTGTAGAAAATATGGCAAAATCGAAAACGTTACTGGTTAATATCAAATGGCACTCAGAAAATGAAATCTTCAATGATCTCAAAAAGTTCGGAAGAAACCAACCTCAATTTTGCTGCCCTTAACAATCGTGTAAGCGAGACACAATTGCCTTCGACGGTCCCCGAGCTATCAACGGTCGGAACAACGCTTCTGCGGCAAGCGACGTATAAAGCACATGCCAGCCAATGTAGGCTATCCCCCTTAAAAAAGAAAGGTCAGATTACTAAAAGTTATACAGACAAAAACACCAGATCGCAATACCAAAAACGGCTAGCGGTCGAAGAAACGTAAACGCCGCAGACGAATAACAAACGAACGCTCACAAAGGTAGCTGGAACTCTTACCTCTAACGTGTAGTTCGTGCTTATTCTCTGATAAGACGACCACGCTTCACTACTAGTATCTTCGTCCATATTAAGATCTCGGCAGAGATGTTCATATCGCAGCGAATTGCTAGCCTCTTCATCATCGCTAGAGCTCGCCATTTTTGTTTCCTTTCCTCAGCGACAATAATGTGAAACGCAGCATAAACATGAAATGGCGGGAAAAACGAGTGCCAAATATAGCAAGGCGAAGAATGATGTTCGCATGACGACAGCGCGTCAGCTGTCAATTACAACATCAATTGAACTGACTTTGTACCTTATTTGGCAGTATTTTCCCGCCCTTTTTAAAACCCACTCCGACTTCAGCTGTGTTGATGTATTGGCTGCTAACTTTCTCTCGACAAACATGTGTGATACCTTTCGTTTAAGTTGTTTTGAATCGTTCGAGACATTATCTTTAGCTAATCAGTTTTATTTTTCACACATATACATTTTGTCGCCAAAAAGGTTCGCTGTCACTCGCGCCAAATGATAAGTAACCGTCTATCCCAAGGGGATTTCGCGAAGGCACGCGCCACTACACGTCACGCAACTAAACGTTCTTTCGATGTAAATTTCTATTTTTAAAAACACTTTTCTTATCGTCTTGTCGGATGCTTTTTAAAGAAAAAAATAACGATCATACTTTTTCGTGGAGTAATATTTCATGTTCATCCAGGCCGAACGAGTGAAATACCTGAGGTTTTAATATGAAGACCCACTCATTCCAAGGGAGAAAAAGGTTGGAGGGTGGATGGGTAAATCATACTCGAGAGAGCAAGAGTAAGTGGAAACTGTGAAATCTTTCTCGGTGTTACTGTCAGGCCTTATTGAAATGTCCTCTGAAACAAACTTTAGATCGAAATCTGTTGTGCATTATTAAAACAGACTTTGATCAACTAATGAATTAAAATAAAGTTGACAGCGCCGTTGTCAAAATGTTTTTTTCTGTTTCCTTTTAAATTTAATCAGACGCTCGTTTACGTATACAAATCCATTTGAAATGTTAATAGTCCAAGGAGGGGAATTATGAACAACGTAACATCTAATTTCCATTGTCTTGTGCTGTTCAGTGTGTGGGTGGGAGGGGTGTCAACAACCTGCTATTGTTGTGGCAAAAGCATGATCACACCTCCTTGGAAAACAAAGAAACCAATTGCATTTTAAATCCACGACAACGATTTTTCGTAAAGGAAAGAGAGATAAGTGGCACTTCTGTCAGTTATGGTATCACTTTGAGTATCTAACTTCAAACTCTCCACTTCAGGCTTCCTCGGAAAAGTCACATCGAACATAACATCGTTTACATGTCCACATCGCCAAATTGCCCCAATTGTGGTCGTTGCTAAAACAATGCCCCTTTCAAGTGCTTCTGTCGTTGAAAAAAATTCCTATGCTCGAGCTTTGTCGCCCCTGTTGTTTATTTCAATTCTCTTTGGACCTGGCAAGAGGCTTCATTCGTCTGCGTGCTCCTTGCTTGGTGGAGTCATTTTCACGATTCTGCTTGCGGGGATGACATTTGTGGCGATAGTAGGCGTCTTTGTTCGTACGACAATAGACACGTGGATCCAATTCTCCATTTACATCGTTCCCCTAATTGCCCTGGTGTCTGGATTTTACGTTTACACTTCGTCAGCATTCAACAAGCTGCTGGAAAGGCGACTTTCGAGGAAGTCTATGTTGGAAGGATTCGTGGAATCTGATCAGGAAATGTCGTGGCACGAGTCTCAAAGACCCTCATGGCTCAGGAAAGCTGCGATCAAAAATTGCCTCTATCCTTTTGTATTGGAGATATACCAGTGGACTGCGTACGTGATTTTTCAATTGGTTTCCAAGGGAAACGGTTTTGCAGGCACACTAAATGAAAACCAATCTACAATCATAAAGATTGATCCTACTTTGTGGCTCGTGCTTTATTGTTCCTTTTGGGTAATGGCTATGTACATAACAGGTTTTGTTGCTTATTCCTTCATCCTCATTAGCCGATTGACCGTTCGAGATGTAATCAGTTTCATGTGTATGTTTGGAGACAGTCCATTTCTGTTGAACAGACCCACTGAACGAAATCCAGTCCGAAAACGTGCCATTTTCAGTCCTCTTAGAGCAGTTGCAAGCATCATAATTGGATTTCTTTTCATGGATTCGTTTGAGACTGGAAAAGACATTGTTCTGCTATTTGAAACTGATTCACAGCGAGTTAATGCACCCCAAAGAACTCCAGATCCTTCTGATCCAGATCAAAGCCTCAAAGGTGATTTCTGGAATCCACTGGATTCTTCTTCAGTAGATGTGTCAGGAACATCAGTTGGGACAATTGGTGTTCCAGGTAGACCTAAATTTAATGCTTCTGAAGCTTGTAAACACCTTTCCAACATTGTTGGAAGAATTGAAGTTATTGCAGGGCTGTTTCAGCCATTCATTACATTATTAGCAGTTTTTGCTGTTGCTAATGTAATTACCCATGTAGGAGCCATTCTTAGCTTACCTCAGCAATTTAGAAAAGTAAACTCGTCTCATTGGTGGACATTTGTCAGAACTTGCATATGGCTTCTGTTGTCAATGCGCCTTCTCTGGAGTGCTGCTAGGATCACCAAAGCATTGTCACATGTGTCACAGCATCTCAATTATTTGTATTCCACTGGTAAGCTTCAGGGTGACGAGATGGAATGGCAGAGATTTTTCAAGTTGGTGGAAACATTCCAATTAGGTTCAAAGACATATGGCTTTCCTCTTACAATCAAACAAGTTGCATCAATTGTGACATTCATCAATTTTGCTCTTATAATAACTTTGTCAATCTTGAGGCCATCTGTGCATCAATAATATCATTGTAACATTTTGTCAACTTTTGTCGTATAATAACTTTGTCAATCTTGAGACAATCTGTACATATGGCATCTTGTGGTGACTGAGCACACAGTTGCTGCATGTACTTGGCTTCGATCCTCAGGTTGTAAAAAAAATACTTACAAGGTATATTAGGAGAAATTATCATAATACATTTGACATTTACACTGTATCTACATTATTACCATAAAAGTCCATGTATAAACCGCACATTTTTCTCAAAATTTAAATCAAAAATTGGGGGTGCGGCTAATATCTACGGAAACATCTGAGGTTAGAGTTTTCTAAGGCCTAATTAATATTCATAAAACTCAATCAATCAATCAATTGCCTCAAATATTCTTGAAAAAAAAGTCGCATAGAGAGAGCATCTACAGACTTAAATCGATATGAAAGCTCATAACAACCACCCTGTCAGTGTTTTGAAACCATACTTGTTTGACCTGGTTTGTTCACTAACAGCACTTCATGGGAACTTCACAGTTTGTTGTCTATATTCGAGTATCAAGTATTTATGAGTCAATGAATCAATGAGTCATGAGTCAATGAGTCAATGAGTTAGTGCAGTTACCCTAACACATAAAATGAAAGCTAAAATTTCAGAGAGTGCTTAGGCCTAATCACTGAAAAATGGGCTTAAATTATTGCTATATTGACTGTGAGTCTCATTGACTCATGATTCATTGACCATTTGACTCATAAATCATGGGACTTCCTATATTCTTTTTTCAAAATTCGAACTTCCAAATTGGGGGTGCACCTTATCTACGGGTACGGCTTATACATGGACTTTTACGGTACTACATTCATCTACATTTTGTAATATGCTTCTTTAAAATACTAAATTATAGTGAAAATTTGTTTTGAAAAAGACCTAAAATTGGAGAAAGATTTAACTTCGGCAGGTCCTGAAAAGTATTTGATTCTAGCTGCCTTGCGCTGTCTCACGCTTAGCTGTCTCACTTGAGCAGAGTGATCTACTTTATGACTTATCTTGCTTATCTTCTAAACAGTGATTTATCCAGTAGATAGCACTTAATAAATAAAAAATAATCAATATCATGCTTTTTAGTTTGTGGATAGTTAGACAGATACATCAATCAATTCTTTATTTACCCATTGGTTGAATGAGATTGTGTAGACCTCTAGAAGCAATCATGCTCATTTTCCTATAATGTATACATTGTATTTACTAGTCTGAGTAGATTAAATAAAACACATTAGCAAGACTTAAATATAAATGTAGCCAGTTACAAAACATAGATTAAAAGAACTCGAACCTGAGATTATGAACAGCTGTATAAAAAATATGAAATTGTGTTTAATCACGTTGAGTGATGTCAGAGCACTTATATGTTTTTGAATGCAATCCAAACTGAGTGGTATATATTACATGTAGTACTAGGACATTAAAGCTTCTGACACACCTCAGTTAGATGTTTTTGTACTTTTTCTTGTGTAGGAAGTACTGTTGAAGTTTCCTTTAATCCAACTTAAAGAGATTCATATTTTTTATTAAAGAAAACTTGCAACTGCAAAAGTTATGATGCTGTGATCAAAAGATGTTTTTGTCAAACACTTTCACTTCATCTTATCTTTCATGAGAGATTGCTGTCCTTTCAGTAGAGTTACACTGCGACGCGCCTTACCGTGGCCACCCAACAAACATCTTTTTCAAGTTAGCCAATCAGTGTGAGCGGATTTGATTGACGGACAAGCCTCCATTTGGTTCTTGCGCGTTGAAACTCTCTATGGAGGTGTGTCTGTCAATCAAATTCGCGTATCTTGATCAGTAGCTAACTTGTAAAAATGTTTGTTGGGTGGCCACGGTATGGTGCGTCGCACTGTAAAGTAAGTTGCGTCTCTTCATTTTGAGCAGTTATGATCAAATCCTGCTCTAAAATTTTAGCTTAAAACAGGTCCTTACGTAAAGGGTCTCAATGGGATATTAAAGGCCAACAGGTTTTTAAAATCTTGGTTCTTTACTGACATGCAACTTCAAGGTCAAATTCTAACCCAAGAATTTCCCACGTATTTTGTAAGGACTGTCTCACCCATAAGACATGCTTCATGTACATGTATTTTAGGTTCATTGGATGAATTACATGAAGTCATGTCATGGGAAACACAAGTCCACCCATGCAGGAAGCAAATTACTTTTCTTGAGAACAAAATTGGTAAACAATGGCTTTAACAACAGAATAACTTATCTGTTACAAGACAAGACAAGAAGGCCAACAGCAGTCAAAGGCAACCTGAAGGCTCCTTTTTCTTTAGCTTCTATTCCCTAACTTATGGCAGGGGTGGGTGCTACCATCTCATGTACAACTTGTCCCCAGTGATACTGGTACTCTTTTTTTTTTTACCCACCACAAATAAATGGAAAGATGAGTGAACTTTGGAGCCCACGAGCTAGGATTTCAACCCGGACCGGTAGGATGCTTTCCTGAGCAACTACGAGCACTCCATGAAACAGGTGAACTTAAAACATGCAAATGTTAAAAATACCAATGAAACACCTTATTATAGGAAATTAACGCAAATCGTTAAAATTCACGTTAATTTCAGTTGCGTTAATTTTGTTGAGCGTTAATTTCCGCGACGTTAATTAAGTGCAGCGTTAATTTCCACGCTCTTAATTTCCAGTATCTTAACCCCAATTTTGGAAACTGTCCAGACATTCTTGACACCTAAAAAACATTAACTACAAGCTTTCTTTCTTTCCATTTACCCTTAGTTTTTCATCTTTCACAAAAGCTAGGGCAAGGGTTTACAACATTTCGAGTTCATCTTCATGGTTGTCGCTATCAGGAGTGATGTCAATATCTTCTCTTTTGATTTCGTGTATTTAATCGCGTTAATTTCCTTTATTATGAAATTGTACCTCCTCTTTCGTGTTAATTTTCTTTATTCGAAAGTCGTTTTCCATTAAATTTGCGTTAATTTAAGTCGCATTAATTTCCAATACCTTAATTTCATGGAGCGTTAATTTCCTATAATAAGGTAGATGCCAAAATATTTTACAATAATACCAATTTCACACATCAATGCCAAAGAGCCTTGTCATCAATTTGGCAATAGTGAACAATGGCTCCCATATTCGGCTGTCGGTAACCTGTCGGCCAACAGTCGGCCGACAGTTGGGCAACAGTCCCAACTGTCGGCCGACTGTTGGCCAACTGTTAGCCGACAGTAAATTTTTGGAATTATTCTTCACTATTACCATCAATTACATTTCCAACCTATTTTGGGGATCTCCCCTGGAAACTTGCAGAGAAAAGTCAGAGAGAACTAACATTACTGTGGAAATTTGAGGAATCATTTCTTACCGAAGCTGTTAGCCTAGACTAAAAGGACTCAAGAAACTAATGAATAGAATTGTCTACATGAACAAAATTTTTCAGAAAATGGCCACTGTTACTTCCAAAGGTTGCATTGATGGAACTACTGTGTCATACATTCTACAACCTTTCCAAAAGGACCTTCAGTTTCGTCAACAATACATCTTATCCACACAAAATACTGTGTGTTACTTTGCAGGTGATCTTTAAACACATACTCTGTAAAATTTAGTTTAAATGCCACATAATCATCTCTTCCCACTTCCTGAATCCACACTTCGTAAAATAGATCTTGAGCATCTAAATAAGGCAAATTTCTTGGTGGTTTCCAAGACAGCCATAAGCCTGCCTCATTTTTTTCCAGTGGAATTTGGCATGTTATGTTGACAACTTTACCAGGGTAAAGTCTATGTTCATGAGCAAATTCTCGCTTTCTAGATAGTACATTTTGCCAATTTTCGGTTGCTTTGAGCACCGATAGAAATGAATGAACATCAACAATAGTGTCTTGATAAATTCTATAAAGCCAGTAAGGATTATTGCAGCATAAATGAGCTGACACCTCTTTTGTATTGATGATGTTCTGTTGCTCTTCCTCACTGAGGTGGTCAATTCCTCCAGATTCTGGAGTTTCATGAGGATATGTAACTGTGTTTTCTTCAAATTTGTTTCTCCAGGATGTGTAAGTAATGCTCATACCAGGAAGCTCTGCCATGGTACGATAAGGGGTGTAATTATTTGGGTTGATGCCGTATGGATAGAGTTCAATCAGACTTGCACCAGGAGGAAGGAATATCCCCATGATCAACATTGAGCCATGCATTCCAATAAGAGCATCAGCATTACTGATCAGCTGGACTTGCTCTTTGATAGAGTGTGTAACCATGCTGATTCGAAAGACCTGTTTGTTGAGGTGTCTTGCAATTGCCAATGACAAGTCTAGTTCATTGATTATCAAACGGTTGTGATCCCTTGAACATAAAACAACATAAGGAGAAATAGACTTAAAAGAGTCACTTTCTAGTCCTAGCTGTCTTTTGATGAACCCTGTGAAATGTTGCATGTAGTGACCCGTTAAAGCAATATAAGGCAGTGGCCCTTGAGGCTCTTTAAAGCCATATTGATACCATGTTGTATACTTTGATATGCCAATGACACCATGCTGAAAGCATGTCAGATTATTTTTTTTCTTAAGATCCCTTTTTAGGATCAATTCTCTGTTTGTAAATAGTTTATATAACTCGACATATGATCCTTCTTCCCAGCCTTCCATCAGAACTAATCTAATATCCAAATTAACTGAATCTGAAGAATGTGAAAACTGCCTCATTGTGTGATACATAGGTAAGAGATCATCATGAAAAACATGCATGATATTCCCCGGGTTAAATCTATGAAATATCAAGCTGAAATCGTTAACCAAAGTGATATTGGGAAAACTTTCTAAAGCCTGGAAAGGATAGTCCACATAATTAAAGTATTGAGTGTTGTGATCATCGACGGAAGACAAGTCTAGTAATGCTGGATCAAAGCGGTTTAAAGGAACGCCATGGATGATTGTTTCTGGACCGTGAAGAAACAAGTACTCGTCTTGAGCAGGGTCGTAACACATGAAACGAAATTTGCAGATGCGAGAAGATCGGTTGTGACCAGTGCACCACAAACTCGATCCATTCCTCAGAGATTGCTTGTCTTCTATCTGGTTCGGAGTGTTAATTTCATCAAAGACTGAAGTCTCTAGGCGTGTTAAGGTGACATTTAAGAGAAAACTGGACACGAGGCCCAACGAAAAATAAAGTAACGACTGAGAGAATGCTTCAGTTCTCATTAAATTGGCTGTCCAGTGCACAAAAGAAACAATATTTCACCTGGGTAACCTGTGATCACAGATGTTGCGGAAAAATGGAGCTGTCTGATTGGTAGGATTGATGTGAGGAATGTGGGGACGGTTCCCCGTGACGAAAATGAAGGGATTTTTCCCAAGGAAGTTCGCTGTTTTTCCGAGAATAGTTGTGACTTGAACAATGGCCTGTATTCAAAAAAATGGTCTGTGCATATTGATATGTTGCAAACGGACCAGGAAGGTGGATGGCAAGCTTAAACCATTTGGGTAATGTCGTAAAACATTAAGTGACTCGTATCGTAGAATGATAAGCTTATTGGTGCAAAAAGTGCGTGTGTGTCCCTAGGCCTTGTCTCGGGGTTTACATTCAGACTTATTTTTCAAGATCGTTTATATAACTTAAATTAGCAGACGTCTTGATTTTGGCTTGACCAAAATATAAAGTGATAGAGGCTTTTAGTTTCATTCCTTGGGAATGTAGAATTTCACCCCACTCCTTAACAATTCCATGTCAGCTACTCGATTCGTGTAGAAGACTGCGTTTAAACAAAACATCAAGGACAAAAAGCTACCACGTCGATAAAGCACTGACGAGGCAGTAAAAAAGAGCGGTGTTTATTCCTCATTCTTAATATACTGGGTAACCACCCACAAAAACAGAGTTATATCTCGATCTGGTTTTATACAAGGAGTTGATTTTGCCAAAGGCATATCGAAACGAAATCCTAAGCTAGGTTTCATTATCAATTAGTTGTAATGGCTGAATTTTAATACTGCTGGCAAAGATCTCTTTGAGTACGTAGATGACCTAATGGTCAAGTTTAGGTTAACTCCCACAAGCTCCTACCCTGTGAGCAGAGTCTCCTTCCATCTTCCTAGAAAAATCGGGAAGAGGAAGGAGACTCTGCCAGCCACAGCGACATTTTGTATTGAGCATGCATTAAAAAGTGTATTTGGGTGTCAGTCATGCATGACAAGTAACCGCAAAACCACAAAACAATTACAAACAGTCAGGATATTTTCGAACAACTCTGGCAAACAGACGACAACCAAGGAATCTTTTCCTTGGAAACTTAAGATAGTTCATACTTTTAAATTGCCATTTCATTTTTTTTACTGACAGACTAGTTCCCTGCTAGCAGAGTTCTCTTTTCTTTTTAGCCTGCATAGCTGGAGGTATTGTAAAGTTTTGTGGCGGTATTGTGGGTGCATGGAATAAAGTTTTGGCGGCAAAGCCGCAAGCCGAATGGGGAGGAGGACTTTGAAATATCACCTGTATAAAAACCATGGGTTTTTGAATAGTCCGCACACCAGTGTGCAGGAAAAATGGATTGGTTGAGAGAAGTACACACATCAATCAAATGTTAGATGATCCCTCATATGATTCCCAAGGGACACTTTCACAAAGATTCCACGAGCTCTTGGCACACGTGAGAATGCTTCATGGTCATGTTTGCAAACAGTTTAAAATGATCGCGTTTGTTTTGTTGTCGAAAGAACAGTGCAACTCAATACGGCCATTGGGATTTATGATCAGTACTTTAAGTTGAGTGGTCTGTTTACCGTGCAAATGTTCTATATTCAATTCTGTCATTTTGTGTGGGCTCACTTGATAACAGTGCAATGACTGTTAAGGAATGTGCAGGACGCAGCAGGCTCAGGTCACATTCAGCAAACATATCATGAGGGATGCAGTTTGAGGAGTGTTGTCCAAAGTTGTGGACGGCGGTTGGATCAAATTGAGTTTCAGCAGAGGTCTCTTTTCCTGTACTCGTCAGCCAAAGGAACGCAAAAGAAAAGAGACCTCTGCTAGCAGGGAATCAGACTAGTTTTTGTAACCAACATACGGAGAAATACTCATGGGAATTTAGAAAGTTGCCACACTTTTGTAAATTTAAAAAAAATACGGGGAACACGTGGTGATTGATGATGCACGAAAATTAAAAAACAGGTTTTGACAAGTCGAAGCTGGACTGACTCATCCATTTCTTTGGACGAGTGGCAAATCAAAGAAAGTCGAGGCAGCTGGCAGAGTCTCCTTCGGACTCTTCCCGATTTTTCTAGAAAGATCGAAAGAGACTCTGCTTGGAGGGTAACAAGCTCTATGAGCTCCCTTAATGGCCTACTTTAATGGCCCTCCCATAGTTCAGTGGTAGTCTAGCATCCGAAATAGTAATCGGGAGGTCCTAGGTTTGACTCATGCAAAGGAGCACTCAGAGTTTTTCCAAGTCACTTAAAGAAAAAATATCATACATCTTTTCTTTTAAAAGCCATTGACTCCTGGGAGTGAGACTACTTTTACTCTGTGTAACCTGAGACAATTTTACTCGTCAATAGGGCGGTTAGGAGTCACTGGGTTATCAGCCAGCAAACTGTGATTTCAAACATCATTAGGGAGCTTATGCAAGGTCAACGACAACAGCTTCAAGAATGCCATGAAACAACAGGCTTAACAAACAAGAACAGTGATTTTGCATGACCCACACATATGTGCATTTTACATTTAAGTACATTTCTTTGCTGTTCTTGTCCTTACAACACTGAGAATTGACCAAATTTGAGGTTATGTTGAGGATGCGAGCACCTGACGATAATCATATTTGCAATTTTTCTCCAAGCAACAACAGCAACAATTTATTTGTACTCTCTCTTGCCTTATGTACCAGTACAACGTTATTGATTAACATAAATTTAAAAAGAGTATTGGCTGGGTGGCTGCCAGAATAACTATATTGGCTAGCAGAACCAGCAGCCAGACATCCACACCATTGATATCAATTTTATTTCTGAAATTTTGAAACCCACGTTTCACTGAATGACATGCAGTGATCGTGAAATTATTACAGTAACATGAAATTGTCTTTTTAGACAACATTCTCATAGCCTTCATCGTTGTCCTTTCGTAAGCTCCCTCCTGGAAGCAGTGAGAAGTGAATCCCATGGTTGAAAGCTGAACTTAAGAGGAAGCATATATGTGAAAAGACACAGTGCCCTCATCATTCTGCAAGAAATCTTATTTTAATAATCCATTTTAGGTCGGCATGAACCTTCTATACAAGTTTGAGAGGGATTCTGGCTAGAACAACTCTCCCAGTTCTCAAAGAAAACAAACATGGCAAATGAACGTTATTCAAGCCAAAGAAATTACCTTTCACAATATCTAAGAAACACAGGAATCACTCAGGGAAATAATTTCTCTGGAACAGTGGTTGAATCCCTTCAAAATGCTCCACCTGCTGGTCACGATGTCCAAGATATTGTTTGGGGTACACATGGTGCGATGAATGCACCTCGTGATACAGTAGATGGTATGGTTGTATCTCACAGGACTACTTCTACTGTGTCAAGATCTGATGCTAGAAGTTATCATACTTCAGAGATGATTTCCCCAATGCAAAGTGAGTGTTATAGAGCATTTACATCTTTTGTTCTCATTCTACAGTTGCATGTTATGCTGTCAACCCCATTTTACACTCTTGAATATTATAATTTATTATTTTGTTGAAAATTGTGTTTGCATTGACTAATGACAATTGTTGTTTTCATTATTTAAGGTAACCCCCCCTTGAGAGTGCTTATACATGTATTTTTCAAACACCCCCTTTTTACCTATAATTTTTTGGGGGGATCCCCCAAGTTCTCATCAGTCTCTCCCCCACCCTTCCCAAACACGTTTTTGTGGACAATCCCTTATGCCTCATTAATCCTAACTCCCTGGGTATGTTGATGAATGCTTATGTGCTGTTGCCACTGTCAGAACTAAGATTAAAATTACTTCTCAGGATCACAAGAAGAGTCAGATCGAAATTCTAGGCCCCATGCACTTATAACTGTGCGAAGGAGAAGAAATCCTGATGGTACATCAGCAGGAGCGATGAGCCTTAGTGAGGAAGAAAAGCGAATTGTTTTAAGCCAAAGAAGGGAGGCTTTTGTTCAAGAATACCATGATTTAACAGATCCTACAATGAACAGACTGGTGGATTTGTGTGCACCAATCCTTAATATAGATGTGGCTATGGAGCACAAATATGCAGAGCTTGATATATGGAGAGTTCTTGAGGCAAACCAGGTTGGTACAAAAGGTGTCTTGATTTGAACAGTGTTTGTGACAATGGCTCCAGATGAAACGTTCTATTTAATTCATGATGTTCAGGCTAAGGACAAGTAATCAAATGAATGTAAAAGAGTGATTGAATGATACCCTGCTTGGCTTCTTCCACTGTGAATGAAAGGAAACTTTTGCATGGATCTCCTTGATGTCATCCAGAACTTAGGATGAACAATAATAAACTGGTTTAAAACCCCATTATAACCAGCTTGAATTTTACTTAACTTATTGACACGTCAAACGCACTAGGACACCCCCTGTTGACGAGTAAAATTGTCTCGCTCCCACCTGGATCAATGGGTTAATCAATGCCTTCCCAATGGCGGAAGAGTGAAAGTAACATTTTCCTTTGTATCCGAAATCTTGTGATAGTGATCAATGTTGAACAAAATATCAAAAATCAAAATTGGACTAGGTTGAAAATTTTGAACGGCAACATGTACTTTGTCATGTACTTTGTATTTTTCTAAATGTGAGTGTTGCTGCAAGATTAACAGTGTTACAATGGGCAGGAGCTCCATCGTACAGCTGTATATCAAATATACCAGCTCATCTGGGTTGAGCTGCTGCCGTGCTTGTACCAGGAAGTTGTTAACTTCGCTATTTTATTGGTGTCAGTGAATATTCTTCTCAATGCAAAAATCGTTAATGACTACAGGGCTGTTGCCTAACAGGAGCCCGGTAGCCTGGGGCTCCCAAAGAATAGCTCTGGGCGCCTTAATTTTTCACAGCAACACCTCTCACTTCATATGTTGGGCTCCTAAGTTCACAGCGTTTAGCTCTGAGGGCCCCTTTAAAATTTTCTTAGGCAGCAGCCTTGGACTATGGCACAAATTATAATGCTTCTTTTCCCGGTTTAAGTGATTATTTATTATTATTTATTGCCAAATATTTTTGCACTAATGAGAGTTCATTTCGTCATCATGAAGGGCAAAAATGATTTCATTTTGTGCCTTACTTGAAGTAAATTACTGCTGCCAAGTTTGAACAACACCCATCCAATATTTTCACAGATAATCTCAAATTTAAAATTCATTACAGTTATTTGACTGTACAGTTTGTGATGTCATCAATTTTTGAGCAAAAACTTGAATATCTCTGGAACAAGAGAAGGTATTCCAAAATAGAAAACACCATTCTTCATCATTTTGAAAAGTCTTTAAAATAATCAAAAGTTATTTTTTCTTAAAAAATGGACAACACCTTTGAGTTTGCCAGACATGTTTTGATCAGTCATCAATCATCTTCAGTTGCAAGTCTTTCTTGCGGTGCGAATTTGTATTTATGTCAGTGTTACAGTTTGAACTTTGAGTGCACTTTTTGGGACAGTTCCGTGGTTAGCTTCAAGTCCTCGCCTTGGCCAAAATACACCCAGTGCGGAACTGTTTTCCAAAAAAAAATCATGTTCTACCAGCAAACTTTTTTCTTCTTCAAGTATGTTCTTTATTAGACTGTTCCTAGCAAATTCCTGAAAAAAGAATCGGGGGTCACCATGCTCGTTTGAGAGAAAAGGAGCAGTTATTTTGCTATCGGGCTTAGTTTGAGGGAAATCTCTTATGTTTTGTATGCGCACATGCTCATGTGCACGATATAATGATGCGAAAAGCGTGCGCGTTAGGGATGCGCAATGCAATACTAAGGAATTACTTTAAGTACTGTTACATGTAAGTGTTCTTATCCTCTTTTTTTTTTCAGGAAAAATCCCACTTCCTCCATCTAACTCAAGGATTGGGTATATTGGAAAAATATGCTTCTAATCTGATAAAAGAAAGTCGTCCTCCATATTGGCGAACTGTAAAATTTACCAGTTCTCTCATCCAAGTACATGTTGGGCGATTGATTGGTAGTCGAGACATCCTGTCCCAGATAGGTTATACCCAGGATATTGACGATGGTGTGTCCTTCCCTCCAAGTGTTATAGAGCCCGATGTTGAAAGACTAAAAAAAATGGCACCAGATTTGTTCATTGCTAGGTATGAAATTGATGCACTGCTTGTAAACAATCATCCATATTATGAACTTGACCCAATGATCCCTCAAGATGAAGTTCAACTTCCAGTACTTATGCGGGTTGATTTTCCACCATCAACACCACTGCGTTTCCCACCAAGAGACACAAGTGCTTTGCTCAGGTCACCACAAGCTGTTGTAGCAGCCTCAAGATCATCCACCGTGCAACCTTTTACATCTCCAACAGAGAGAAGGAATCAGTCGCCAATACCAGCAGCAAGGAGGCATAGAGGAAGAGAACCTGTGAGTCCTCCAGAAGGAAAGGTACAATGTATATGTTGTAGTTCAATTTGCACTTTGGTACAATTTGTTTTTGAACTGGTACAGAATATATTGAACTGGTACAAAACAGTTTGAACTGGTACAATTTTAATTGTACTAGTGCAAAACCAGTGAAAATAGTTTAATGTTCGTTGAACACAAAGAACACGCTTCATTTCGGCACAAAGGATGCCCAGGCGAATGTGCATAAGTGAATTAGTGATTATAATGCAATTTCCTTTTTTGTTTTTTGTTGACTTGAGGATACTTCTTTATATTAAACAAAACTACATTTAGAAAAAGAAAACTTCTGAAAACACTCACTTAACAAGATAATTTGAAACCTGTTCAAACTACTTTTGTACCCTGGCCTCTTCTACTGGCAATAGGCCATGCAAGCAGTTGATGCCAACTCATCCCGACATGTTATTTTGCATTTGGTTCAGGCTCTGTTAGGTTTATCAAATAATTATATATATCTTATGAGATGTTTTGGTGTGTAGTGTCACTGAGTATTTTTACGAGTTGGGCTCATCAAAATACAAACAACAAGTGAAAATACTCAGCGATACTACACAGCAAAACATCTAATAAATATTTATTTATCCAACATTTTTGCACTAAATTTCTAGCAAGTGAATTGTAAACAACCGAGAATGTGTGACAGCAACTAAACTAGTCAAACCCATTCTCTATTGTACAATAACCAAGTGTACAATAATTAACGGTAAAATATTGTGGAATATTTGTAATAGTTTCGTGCGTTTTCTGTACAATACTAATACAGTTGGATAATAATTACATAAATTTATGAACGGAAGTACATAGGACACTAAAAGTTAATTGTATAAAACATACCTGGGTACTTAAATGCGCGGTGGTTGAATGAAGCAGATTTCTGCACAGAAATGGAAGATTGGAAAAAGCAGACTAAACAGTTAAAACCCACAGCCAAGGAATTTTCAAAGGCCAAAATCTTGATGGCAAAACTTTAAGAGTCACAACTATTTAAACCTACAGTACAGCTCAAAGATAAGCGAACTTTGCATACATATACCTTTACATTGTTGGCATACGTGTATAATTTTGTTGTGGTTTAATTTTGTCTTTGGTTTGAATTTTTTTCAACCAGTATAATTTTTTAAGACCTTTGCCCATCTTATGGTATTTTAGTATAAAATTAAATTTAATGTTTATGAGCAATAACCTTGGAGCCCTCTATCTCCGTGTCCGGCTCCTATCATGTGGTGGCCTCTTTGTAGCCACATGTCCTGCAATCCGGAGGCATTTCATTTCTGCCTTTGTCGCATGGAGTATTCCCTATTTTCAGAGTTTATCCCTCCCTCCCTCCCTTGTACTTCATAATTTTTCTTACTCTGGTCTTTGCATCTATCTCTTGCTGTAAATTCTTACAAGGTTAATCCATAAGGCATGTAATAAATTAGGGGCGGGGAATTGCTCCCTGCGGCACCCCTTCAGCCCTGTGCTGAAGCCTCGTCAGGGAGGAGGCATGTTGTTCTACTGCTGGACTGGGTTAACTTGGCCCCAGGACATTACCCCAGCCACCATGCCCGCCTTGCAACACAGGCATGAGGCACCCCCTCGGTGTGGCGACATTTGCCGAGGCCCCTCATCCAGTTCCTCCAGTCTGTGGTTTCATCCAAGCCTTGCTGGCATATTCCCTGTCCAACTTGGCCCACATATTGTGTTCTGTGTCGTTTTTTGTGAGTAATAACGTTAAAACTTATTTGGATATCTTTCTCTAATAATTAATTGAAACTCTTTGTGGAGTGTATAAAGTTTCACAGCAACACCTTTCAATTCATATGTTGGTCTCCTAAGTTCTCAGCGTTTAGCTCTGAGGGCCCCTTTAAAATATTCTTAGGCAGCAGCCTTGATTGTTGTCTCTGATGCTATCAAAGACAATTATAGGGTCAGGGTTAGGGTTAAATCCTCAGCTTAGTGATTAGGGTTAAGTACCCATTTTGAAATGGTTAGCTTTTTCTGGGAGTTAGGGTTAGTCTGAGGTCTGCGGTCTGCAGTTTGCAAGTGTCAGACACTGCATTCCAGGTAATGGATTGGCATGCAATTTAGTGATTGGAGTAATCACTTATTGCAATGTTTAGTCTAAAACAACCATTGTCTTGGTTATTGGGTTAAGAATATTGGTTCACGGTTAGTGGAAGTAGAGTATTATTTCCCAAATAGGATGAAGCAGCTTAGTTTGTAAAGAAGCTGTGGTGCTGTGTCTATCAGGAAGTGAATAAAGAAGCAACCCTACTAGCTGACAAAGTATCAAATACAGTGTATAGTGAACAATGTTGAAAACTAGTGGTCTTGTTACACATGATCAGGGTGACAAGAACAGAAATCTGTTCCATTACATCTGCTTGATAACTCAGAAGGACTGATTCTCTGTAATTCACTTTAAGGAATGCAAGACTACAATTCAGTGTAACCAAGAGACACAGGCTTTAGCTGACAGGAATATAGAGAGTGAAGGAGACTCTGAATATGAGGATGCAGAAGATGGCCTACTCCCATCTAATCATGGTGCTGTGGTTCAAACTAACTTTGAATGTCGTGTATGTGGAGAGTCCATTGCAACAAAGTTTTGCAAAGACTGCAAAGATACATTTTGCGGACCATGTGATGAATTGTACCACAAGCACCCATCACGGCAGCGTCACATTAGAACTGACCTGGTGGAAGCCACATCTGAATCTTCTCAAGAGCAGCCCGTAGTTGGTGCTACCTCAGTATCTGGCAGTACTTTTGGAGCAGAGCAACAACCCATAAGAGTTGCATCTCCTGTTTCAGCTGTAACAAGTGCAGGACTTGAGTCCAGGTATGATTAGTGAAGTAAAGCTTTCGATCAATGGAATAAACATTACTTTTTCGACCTGTTTAACAGTTGCTAGAGGTGATTTATCTTATTTTAGACCAAGACCTGTGCCAGCGCCAAGAAGAAACAAAACTCCTCTTCCATCCAAGCAGAATGTGACCCAAAACACTTCCATCCCTGAACCTGTAATGGCAGAGGTCCAAACCGCACTCCATCCACCTCGAAGAGACCAGCGATCATCTTCCCCCTCATTTGGTGGTGTTTCTCAGCTAACAGCTTCTTCAAATACTTCTGTTGTGACATCATCAGCAGTCGTGTTTCCTCCTCCTATAGCCACAAGGGAGACTAAAGGAACAAGTAGTAAGTCTGTGATAACTGTGGAATTTATAATGATATACATGTAGTTTAAAAGAATTTAATCCCTTTAGGTCATTGGCTTAGCTCTCCTGGTATACATAAATATTCTGTCTGTCCTAAGGAAATAGTTCTGTTGTTATGAGTCTAATTGAAAATGATTATTTACTAGTTCATTAAGTTAGCCCATGTTTACCGTTTCATTTTCTCGAATTTGCTGGCCTGATGAATTTCTTAAACAGTATGATTCTCATTATTTAAAGACCCACCATCAACCGACATGCTTTGCAATCGTTTGTTTTGTTAGGGAAATTTGCATTTCCTATCGTAGTGATGTGATTGGATGAATTTCAGCTTTTGCGGGATTTCACATATGAAAATTGTTCCACAGCTCGCAACACCTTGTTATGATGTCATAGTTATACATGTCATTGTCATGTGACCCGGTTCGCCCCCTTGTGGGCGGTTTTTCATGAACTATTAAAATCCTGATTTACCTGAGCCGTTTGCTGTGTTCCTGCAATCATAACATGGTGTCACTCGCGAGATTTTAACCCTTTCTTTTTTCCTTCGGAGTTGACGGTGGCTGCTACGTTTCCTGAAAGTTTCGACGATTTGTTCGCGGTTGGTTGCTGGCAGACAAAGTTATAGTCTGTGTTCAATTCTTATACAAACATGGCCACCACGTCTGCCAAAGCTCCCGCTCCGTTGAATTTACCCGACCGTCTGCACCAAGGGGAGAACTGGAAATTGTTTCGCCAAGAGTGGAAATTCTGTGAATTAGCAGCTGGCATTCGTAGGAAGGCGGATGAAGTTCGTGTTGCTTCTTTCTTAAAGTTGTTGGCAAGGAGGGATTGGACATGTATGAAACCTTTCAGTGGGAGGATGCATCTCATGCTCTTAAAATAGACAAAGTTTTGGAAAAGTTTGAAGAGCGCTGCGTTCCTGCTCAGAATGAAACGTACGAAAGGTTTGTTTTTTTCAAATGTGAGCAATTGCCAAGTGAGTCGCTCGACTGTTACATAACAGCTTTGATGAAGCTGTCTGAGAACTGTGGTTTTGGAACGCTTTGAGAATCGCTTGTTTGCGATCGTTTGATCCTTGGAGTACAGGATGACAGGATTCGGGAAAAGCTGCTTGGAAAGCGTGATCTCGACCTGGATAAAGCCGTTGAAATGATCAAAGCTAGTCAGGTTACGCATTCACGAGCCTCGGAAATTGCAGGTGAAGCTTTGGTTCAGGAAGATATCAATGCAGTGAAACACAAGGCCACAGAGGAAATCGGAGAAAGGGAAGCTCCCGAAAAGTAGCACTCGGAACCCCTCGTCTAACAGTAAACTTAAAGAATGTCTCTTTTGCGGTGGCAAACATGCACTTGACAGAAAGCTATGTCCAGATCCGCACAAAAATGCAAGAAATGTGGAAAGTTGGACACTTTGCAGTTAATTGTCACAGTAAGTCTGAGAATGTGAATGTTAATGATGTTGAGGAAGTTTTTTACATAAATAACATTGGTGGCAAAGATCAGGCCCTTGTTCCAGTTACACTAAATGACACTGTTTCGATAACATTCCAGATTGATACAGGCTCGTCAGCAAATATTTTGCCACTAGAGGAGCCACCAATGATGTCAATAGAGCTAGCATTGTTCCTAAAGATATCACACTAGTGATGCATGATCACTCAAAGCGAAAGGCATTGGGTTCTGCAAGGCTGAAAGTACAGCATAATGGCAACAAACATGAACTGAACTTTGTCATTGTTAATCAAAAGGTTACACCTTTGTTGGGTTCAAAGCTTTGTCAAGGTATGGGTCTCGTTAAAATCATGGTCCCTGGTGTTCATGCCCCTGTTAACAATGTTGCTGCTACTCCAGAGAAAGCTGTTTCTGAGAGTATTATTTCAGATCCTGTCCTTAGCCCCTTCGCTGACATATTTCATGGTATTGGTTGCTTACCTGGAGAATACAGCATTTCATTGGATAGGAATGTTAGTCCTGTAGTGCATCCTCCTTGTAGAGTGCCTGTCCCTAAGAAAGATGCCATGAAGGCAGAGTTGGAAAACTTGGTAAGCAACGAGATTATTGCACCTGTTACTGAGCCAACCAATTGGGTATCCAGTGTTCTGGCTGTGCTCAAAAAAGATGGGTCAATCCGTGTATGCCTGGACTCGAAAGATTTGAACACTGCCATTAAGCGTTCACACTATCCCCTACCTACAGTGGATGATGTTACATCCCGACTCACCAAGGCAAAGGTCTTCAGTGTCATGGACATGAAAAGTGGTTTTTGGCAAGTGAAGCTCTCAGAGAGTTCTAGTTATTACACCACGTTTAATACTCCATTTGGCAGATTTCGCTGGTTACGAATGCCGTTTGGCATTTCTTCTGCGCCTGAGGTATAGCAGCAGAAAATGAATGAGGCAGTTGAGGGTCTTCGGGGAGTGGAGGTCATAGCTGACAACTTTCTAGTGTGTGGTTTTGGAGACACAGTTGCAGATGCAGTCATGGATCACGATCAGAATTTAACTGCATTTCTTGAAAGGTGCCGCAAGCTGAATCTGACTCTTAATCCTCAGAAGGTCAAGCTCCGACTTTCCAAAGTACCTTTCATGGGTCATTTGCTAACTGCTAATTGTATCGTTACAGATCCAAACAAGGTCCGCGCTATTAAGGACATTCCTACTCCAACAGATGTGACATCACTGAAGAGATTTCTTGGCATGGTTAATGATCTTTCAAAGTTCCTTCCAAACCTCTCCAGTGTATCGGAACCATTGCATCGTCTTGAAGCTAAAGATGCTAGGTGGTGCTGGCTACCAGTTCATGATGCAGCTGTCCAGAAAATAAAGAGTCTTGTTTGTGATGCTCCGGTGCTCAAGTTTTATAATGTCAGACAACCCGTTACAGTTGAAAGTGATGCATCGCTATCTGGACTTGGTGCCACCCTACTCCAGGGAGGTCAGCCAGTTGCTTTTGCCTCAAGGGCACTTACTCCCGCCGAAGGCCGCTATGCCCAAATCGAAAAAGAACTTCTCTCAGTAGTTTTTGCATGTGAGAGGTTTGATACCTACCTCTATGGTCGAGACACTGTTCATGTCAAAACAGATCACTAGCCTTTGGAAGCCATCTGCAAGAAAGACCTCGCTTCTGCCCCCAAGCGTCTCCAGCGGATGCTGTTACGCCTTCAGCGATACAAATATTGATGTGAAGTACCAGAAGGGAGAGAATATGGTTATGTCTGACCCCCTGTCCAGAGCCTATGTGGAGGAACCTTGCTCACAGGCAGAGTATTGCATTAAAGTTGAGGAAATAGTTCTGGTTGATGATCTACCTATCTCCCATGCACACCTTATTGACTTTAGGAAAGTCACTGCCTGTGATGCTGACCTTCAGATCCTGATGTCCACTGTCTTGGAAGGTTGGCCAAGTACTCAAGCCGAAGTACCCCAAGAAATCAGGCCTTATTTCCCCTTTAAAGAAGAAATCACTGTTCAAAATGGTTTGCTGTTCAAGGGTGACCGTATCATTGTACCGGCTAGTTTATTATAAGTTTAAGCTCTTAACTGGAGTTAATGAGCCCTAAGGGAGTACTATTTTTTTTCCTCACTTGTCCCTAGCTAGTGTACTCTACTCTCCTCACCCTTGCAATCAAGGCTTGTCCAGTAGTCAAAAGCTCATTGTTCAGGTCAAATTACTTTCACTTTTACAATGTTAAAGCAGTTGCCAAAGCTTCCAGTAATTTTCCACAACATCACACGATTCTCACCTGTTTCACCTTATGTAAACCCCCCATACCATTAGTCAGCCACTTTTCAGCTTTGCTCTTCAAGCAAGTACCTTGAGTTGCACTCTTTAAGATCGCATTTTTCCCACCCTCCCACCCAACTGGAAGCTTTGTCTCCTTTAATTGCTATTGCTGTGCTTTGTCATGCAAATTCTTTTATTATACTATTCTCATCTATTTTATTTTAGTTTGGTTATTTTGTCTCATGGTTCATTATGTACATTACATTATTCCGCATGTTACCACCGTTAACTTAAAAGAAAAATTAGCTAAATTTAGAAAACTCAACACTAGGTGTGTCCTTTTACATTTCTTACTTACTTATTGGTGGCAGGGAAGTGCACCCTGGGCTGCACTTTACCCGACAGTAGGTGGGACAGCCTTCCTTGGCAATAGGTCCGGATTGCTTACTCCAAGATGGTACAACTCACCATCTGACCTATTCTTCCAGAAGGGCACCCCTCTTCTGGTCCACCCTATGTTACATTCTAATGTAGGGTTGCCTCTAGAGACACCGCTACTCTAGGGGGTCCTCCTAGGGACACCGCTACCCTAGGGCGCATAGGCTCTGCCTTCCCTGCCACCCAAATTTTGCCAAAAGATAGTGATTAACATAATAATTATAATTGATTTAAAAAATAAATAGATAAAAGCAGAATTTGTGTTCCTCCTTTTCTAGTTTCACAAGCCTTGCAAAGGGTGGGGGAAGGAGTAATCATCATTACCCTCAGTTGCCCATGCCCCTCTCCTGGGCATGCGATTATCCCCCGCGGCTTTTCCCCCTTTTTATGTCACTGACCCTTGGGGACTCATTAAAGAAAGGAGATGATGGGAAAAGTTCACTTGTCTCACCTGGGTATTGAAGGTTGTAGCCGCTGTGCAAGAGAAGTTTTCTATTGGCCACGGATGAATGCTGAATGTCTGTAATTCCTACAAGCCAGAGCAGCCTTGAGAGCCACTGATGCCACACGAAATTCCATCAAGGCCCTGGCAGAAGGTTGGAACAGACCTGTTGCAGTTTGATTTGCGACAGTACCTGATAACCATTGATTATTATTCAATGTTTTGAAGACTACAGATTCCAGAACAGTCATCAACAAGTTGAAAATGCAGTTTAGCTCTCATGGAATACCGGAGATTGTCATTTCTGACAACGGCCCACAGTACGGTTCTGCAGATTTTGCAAAGTTTGCAAAAGACTGGCATTTCCAACACATTACCTCCTCACCTCATAACCCCCAAAGCAACGGAAAGGCTGAGAGTGCCGTTAAAATCTGTGAAAATATTATGAAGAAGGCAGCTCTTGGAAAGTTTGACCCATATCTTGCCCTTTTAGACTACCGCAATACACCCACTGAAATTGGCTCCTCTCCAGCTCAAAGACTGTTCAGCAGAAGAACATGCAACCTGCTACTGCTAACACCAAGACTGCTCGAACCAGCAACATGATGTCATAGTTATACACGGCATTGTCATGTGACCCGGTTCGCCCCCTCGTGGGCGGTTTTTCATGAACTATTAAAAACCTGTTGTTGCTCTGATTTACCTGAGCGGTTTGCTGTGTTCCTGCAATCATAACACACCTGTCGGTTGAAGGTGGGCCTTTAACATTAAGGGAAACAAGGGACTGCAGACATGAGTTGTTAATTTGGACCTTGCTGCAATGTTATCCCTATTTTTCTCTCCTGTTACTTTTGATGTTTGTCTTTGGTGGTGATTCAACACCATTTTTGTGTTTGAAATTTAGCAGCGACTTTATTATGGATCCAGGATAGTGGATCAATCCCCCAAAAAAATGAAATTCTGTGGTTCAAGTTCAGTGCAATTCTCTCGTTTGCTTTAAGACGTTTTGAGCAACTTGAGTTTTCTTCCGTTCTTGAAAAAAGTTTGAATTTTAGTATTGTCAACCAATGGTCTATGTTGCAGTGCTGAATAAATGGGCATTTAATCAAGTTACTTAATAATTTTTTCATGATCATTGTCATCATTTATCATCATTAGAGTAGCTGTTATTGTAGTAAACGAGATGGTGAATGTTAACATCAGTAATTGAGAGATGCAATGTATATTTTATTGATGTTGATAGAATCTCCTGTTGAACCAATTTTCTATTCTTGCAGAGTCCAGTCCAGCTCAGAGCCAAGAAAGGGAAATACTAAGGCCACCACCCTTTGAGCCACATGCAGCTTTCAATACTTCAACATGGCAGCATACTTCAGAAGTATCAGATGAAAAGGATAGTAAGCCAGTTGAGAAAAGTGAGCCATTGTTTTATCTGTAATTTGGCAAGGACATGATGATAATATTATTTATTTATTTATTTATTTATTTATTTATTATGTGTCATACATGACATACAATGTGTAAAAATCATCTTATAAGGACCCTTTGGTGCATTTTAAGTCTTGATGCACTTATAAGAACAATATCAAAACTATGAATGGAAATGAACCATATTGATTTGATTTCATCTAGTTTGGCATTCCTTACTATTGAAGGATACATTGCATGTTGTACTTTAATATGATAGTGAAAATGATATTTTCCATTTCATATTTGATACATGCCATTTGATTCACTCAAGGTTGTTTGCATATGTGTAGTAAGAACTTTAATAATTTACATGAAAGAATTTCTTCCTTCTGATTGGCAAAGATCAATGCAGTTTTCAGGTAACACAGTGCAGAAAAGAGGTAATTCGTGCAAAAACAGTTAGTAACAAGCCAAGCATTCTGACTGGTCAATGATCAAAGAAAGTCACAGATAGCCAATCAAGTGCATTTCCTAGATGACGTAAGTTTTGGGATGGTAGGCGTGCATTGCTTCTGCTTAATAACAATAAGTTAACCCCGATATTAATTTTTCCTGTATATTATTAATAAATAATCACATGAACTTTCTCGTGCAACTGCCCTATCTCATGCAGTTTTGTTCATCTTTGAAAAATTTTACAAGTTTGATGCTTATTTGTTCCAAATTGAGCTCAAAATCATGTGATAACCTATACAAAATTGAGGGAGCAATCTGAAACCTATTTTTGGGAAATGAATTATAAACTGCCCAAAATATGGAAAATGAAAGTCTCCCAAGGATAGGTCAAGGGATATGTATATTTTAACCTTCTTATGAAGAGAATAATGAAAATTAATATTCCATGGGATCTAATGAAATCAAAAAGAGCACTTATCTTGTAAATAATCCGTGGAACATGAAAACAGACTGAAGCTGTCCTCACAATTTTTGCATTAATTCAAAAGAAAAGGTGAGTAATTGAAGGAAACAAAAACAAACTTAGTAGCAGGTTTTAATTTTTACAATGTATAAGATGTATTATTTTGCCATGGAGATGCAGCTGGGGTTAATGTAGGTTGCTGCTGCCAAGAGTTACCCTCTACTTTGTTGTCTTGACTGGCTGTACTTGACTGCTTTAAATAGTTAGCAAATAAAAAAAATCATATTACATTTTCTTAACCCTAACCCTAACCCTAACAATTCTTAGGCACAGCCACTTACTACTAAGTCTTTGGACAACCCTATTTTATTTTAATGATTATTCAGAAAGTGGCCCTGGGGGGGAAGGGTGACTCCCATATTAATGCTTTGGTGCGCAGTAAAAGACAATAGACACAACTTGGGCGTAAACGAGGGGCAGGGAATGTACTGGCAAGGCGCGGATAATACCCACCGGCGGTATGAACCACGGGATAAGGGGCCTCAGCAACTAGCCAAGGGGGTGCCTCTTGCCAGTGTTACAAGGCAGGCATAGTGCCTGGCATAATATCCTAGGGCCAAGTTACCCCAGTCCAGAAAGGTAACAATATGCCACCTCCCTAACAGGGCTTCAGCACAAGGCTGAAGGGATGCCGCAGGCAGCAATTCTCTGCCCAAAATGCCGAAATATACGAGGAGTGCCCTGTGGGACGCCCATTTAGTGGTTTTGCTCCCAACTTGACAGGGAGAAAGAATGACCCCATCACCGCACAGCGGTGGCTTAGTTGGTTGAGCATCGGGTTGTCATGCAGGAGGTCAGGAGTTCAACTCCTGCTGGACCAACACTCAGGGTCTAAAACTAACTGAGGAGAATGTGCTGCCTTTGTAATTACATCTGCAAATGGTTAGACTTTCAAGTCTTCTTGGATAAGAACTGTAAACTGTAGGTCCCATCTCATAACCCTTGTTGGAAATTAAATAGTATGGGATGTTAAAGAACCCACTCACTATTCAATAAGAGTAGGGGACGTAGTCGACGGTGTCGTGGTCTGACCTTATCTGGACGGGGGCATCTTTCACTTCCTAAAATAAATTGTAAACTGTGTAATAAGCCGTCTGGCTAAAGTCCCCCAAAAAACATTGTAAATTAGTCCTGAAAAGCCCCGAGGGGAGAGACTAATAGCTTCACTTCGCTTCACTTCACTTCATCTCCACGAAAAGCAAACATTGCCTTCCCCTAGGGTGAAGGAGGGAACCGACGAGTGGAGATAGGGGTCAAAAGTATGATATGAGCATAAAGAACCAAAGCCAATGGGCATCGCATAGAGACTGGAGGGGATAGGACCCTCACACAAAACATTTGTCTGGAGGGGATAGGACCCTCGCACACAACATACTGTCAAAATACTCATTTGCAATACTACAACATGAACCTGAGAGGGCAGAAAGCCCAGGAAAGAGAATGTCACAGAAAGCCCTCAAGTGCCAAATGGGCTTGTTTTTCTTTTTTGTTTTAAAGGATAAACATGGCATTAATTAAGCTTAGGACAGTGCTTTCACCCATGTGATGGCTGGCATGTGGCTGAAAAAGGAATTAAAGGCAATTGTATCAAGAAGAAATGAGGAGGGGGAGAGTACAAACACCCGTAGCAAGCTTCAAGGGGGATGCCAACATGGTTGCTGTACCCATAGATGAAAACGCTATAGGTTCAGGACAATACAGCAAAATATAAATAAAGTTATCTGTCATAGATCATTAAAGATTGTTCTCAAGGATTCCAGGGGGATTGTTAGCAGGAGGAGCAAGAGGCCAGTGACTGAGGAACCTGACATATTGTTTCCTTGGGATTCCTGATGTAAGCTTGGTGTGCATTAGATTTCCAGCAACCCAGAATTTGACGAGCCAGTCGAGAATGCCAGTGGCTGCGGCGGTTGTAGCAGAGCCAATACTAAAGCTGTGAGAAGCATAGGTCGGAGGAGCTGCAGTCAATGTCACAGACGTTTAAGAGAGTTCATACGTTGTTAGTGTTTGAAGTCTGGGTGAGATTTGGTCCACAGGAGAAGCTGAAGAGTAGCTGGCCAGGGTCTTGAGTTGCAGTTTGGAGCATATAATCTTGCAGGGCAGTGGATGCATACAGGTCTGAGTTTGACCTTGCAATAGTACATGTAAGCCTGGCTGTCTCCCAGAAAGGGTCAGTTTTGGACTTTTTAATTGCAGCATCAAATAAAGTAGGGTGAAGGATGTTGTGATGGAAAGAAATGTCTGTTCTAGCAAGATGGGACTGAGGGTCGAAATTGCCATTGCAGGTAAGTTCATTGCTTCTTAAGAAGCCAAAAAGTGAAAGGGTAAATGCAGCCCATAACATAAAGGAGTCAACATTGGAAGACTGAAAAGATGTAACTTAGTATAGATGCTATGGAGAACTGATGAGATGATTGGGTAGGGAGCTTTCTTGCAGTCCCACTCAATGTGAAGGTTGTCGAGTGCTGCCAGATAAACTTAAGCGTGCCATAAGAGACTGTATTGGACAGATGAGTAACGAAAGGGATCAGGGCATGTAGAACGGGGGAGTGTTGGAGAGAAATGAAGTGGATGGGGAAACAGACTGACCACATTCCACCGGTAGAGAAAACGTTGCCACATGACAACATCTTCCTGAACTCTCTGTTAAGAAAAATAGTCTGTCCTGGTTCGGAGACATTGTGGGTTTAGGTTGGTTATGCGTTGCATAAAGGGGTATCCGGTGGGGGAACCTTGAAGTGAGAAGGACAGTACAATGTACAGAAAATGCAGACAAGAATCGAGCTGGGCTTACTTTTTCCGAGAGGAGGGGAGAACACTTTGTGGTTTAAGGAATGGAAAGCCCGGGAAGGTCGTTGTCTGAAAGGCACAAGTTTTCTGGCAGCAACGCGTCAAACTCAGCATACTCACTCTTTAATATTGCGTGTTTGACTTTGGTTGGAACATGTGCTGATAATGGAGAATGCCGTTGAGAAATGGGGAAGGAATGTAATTGCTGGTGCTGGGATGGTTGAGAAGGCTGGCAACAAAGTCGAAGTTGTTGGTGAGTAGCAAATGGTTTGGAGTTTCAGATTGAGGTGGAGGCTCTTGCGGTTGGGGCAGGAACTGATTTGGCTGTAGATTCTTCGGTTTTCGTTCACGATGGTGGAAATAAGAGTGGTTAACGTGGTTGGGGATGTGTCTGTGTTTGAGGCTCTTCTTGCTTGGATGCCATCTTAGAATAAAATTACCTTACATGCTTTACATGCTAAAATGTTTGCCTGTTTTGTGTTGTTTAGGCCAACCTTCACGTACTGTTCCATTAAAATCATCAAGTCTTCCTAAACCAAAAGTACCAGTTGAATCAAGAAGTGTTAGCCAGGCACCTTCCATTCTGGACAATGCTGCAGCGCTATCTTGCCCCAACTGTTTCTTCTTGAACTCAGGTGACCACAAAATATGCTTATTCTGCAAGAAGCCACTTCCAATTAAGACACAGCGGGAATCTTCAAACCAATCAGGGCCAAGTGGGCATGGCCAGAATGTAGAAAGCAGAAATCTCCCTCCATCTGCCTTGCAATCATCACAGCAACAGATGCAGATGCAAGGAAATGCAAGCACCATGACCTCATCTGGTGCAGGTCTGTATAAACACTGTACCTTGCAAGGAGAAATTAATGTTGTTAAATAAAGTGAGGCAGGAATAAAGCTATTGTCTTTGCCATGGTTTTGTTGAGTTAATGCCAAGGATTGGCAAGGGTTCAAATCATGAGCTAAACCACAGCATGGAAAAGAGAATCGATTACAGCCTCGGTTAAGACAATGATATTATTGCATTGGGAACTAACATCTGTGGATCATCCAACCATTACCTTACTTAATTAATGCTATTAAGGACGGTGCCTACTATTGCTACTGCGCATACGTTCTGCGCATTCCCAGATACTCAGATTTCCTATCGGTAGTGCTTGCTAATGCAGGGATATTTTTGCGCTGGTTAAATTCATGCGGAGAAAGCAGAACTTAGCAAGTGCTCTTGGTATCCAAAAAGAAAATTCGGGGTAACCATGCATTTTTCAGAGATAATTAAGCTTTAATTTGGAAAGGAACGCCATACATTGCTTTGTATTTTAAAGCTTTTTGCTAATATTGTTGATTAATTATCTTTGAAAAATGCGTGGTTACCCCCAATTTTCCCGCATATTTTCTTTTCCTGCATATTCATAAAACCGCGCAAAAATACCTTTGAATTAGTAGGCACCGTCCTTAAATGGTAAATCAAAAGAAAGTGGCTGGTATTGACCCATTGACTTCTCAGGTGCACAAGGACACCCCCAGTTGACAAACGTCTCACTCCCAGGAGTAAATGTGTTAAAGATGTACACATGTACTAAATGAGTGTTATGTGTTCATTTTTCCTTGTTTTATTATGTAAGTCTTTGGATTGTAAATTTCATTTGTTGATACTAAAAACAAATTAAATTTTGGAAAGTAACAATACAGGTCTGGAAACATTTTACCATTCTGACTAGCTAAAGGCAATGCAGATTTCAAGTCATGGGTTTTGAGAGATGAATAGTTTGCTTGCACTTAATTTTTTTCGTCAAATATTACATTTCAAACAGTTGTAGATCCGGACAAGTGGGAATGTGAATTTTGTACTTACCACAATCCGAGGACTCGCAGGATTTGTGAAATGTGTTGTAAAAGTGGCAGCAACCTTCCCCCACCTGCAAGAAGTGATGGGTCTCCTGGCTTTCAGAAAAATACCCAGGTATATATGTATAATTATCATGCATTTTAAGCTAGTGTGTGAGCCACAGAGTAACTCATTGATTATACAGTAGCAAAAGTTGTATTCCACATGTTAAAAAAATACCTTTTAATCTTGAGTCTTACTGTGATGAAGTTTGGGTTGGCCTTTCATAAAGTTGTGTATTCTTGCACAGAATACAGCTCATTCAGTGTGAAAGTATTAACTTCCCTCAGCATCTTATTATTATTATTGCTTTGAAAAATAAGTTCAACATAATTTAACAGAACTCTGGAGCGTTATCATTTGTTGTATATGCAGAGCTTTCAGGTGTATTCTGAGGGTTGTATGTTAAAGATTATCATTTTGCTTTCTGGCCTTGAGTGTAATGGGTGTCTGTCTGTTGTGCTGTGTGGGGGTTTATGGCCTGGTTACCAGGATTTCCCATGGGAATCTAGCTGCAAAAGTGGAAGCCTCTGGATGTCTTAGTCACCCAACCTCTATTTAGCGAAGGAGTTGTTAACCTTTCTATGTAATACCATATTTAACCACATGTTAGACTAATTGGTTTATTTGAAGCTAAAAAGATAATTTAAAGATGTTCTTTCGAATCCCTCAGAAATAGAGTTCATTTTGGGGAAAACGTTAAAACATCTTAACATGTTTTGGGTACTTTTTGCTTACATGTGGTAATGGATGCCCTGGCATCTGTTCTCCCTGTTTGGTACCAGGTAGATTTCAGCCAGCAGCTTCCTGATTCAAAATTTTCCCATTTTAGTTCTGTAAAATTAGGGTAGCAGCTGTATTTCTTTGTACTTTGAACATTTGCGTGGATCCATCTCAAAAGAGGAGTTATATGCGGAAATGCAATTCAGAGGGTTTCTATCTCTATGATTTGAAATGGAAGGCGTTGCAGTGACAAGCAATAGAATTGCAACTTGGCTGACTTTTGTTTTGATACGGTATAGATTGTCACCAATATGGCCATGCAAAGTGAGGTCCAACCATTGCAAAGCACAGCTGAGACTATTAAAAAAATGGATGCACAGATCTTGCAAGCACCTTTGAAAGAGATGCCGGTAAGGGCAGCGCAAGCCAATCAATCAATGAGATTGAGGGAAGGTACAGGAAGTGTATCACAGGCCAATCATCTTGAGCAACCAATTACAACAGCATTTCAAGGAATGGGGATTTCTGGACAGGCAGGGATTCAGAACACTTCTGCATTACATGTAACCTCCAGTGGTCAGGTGTTGCCTATGGGCAATTTTTTCCCAGGTATGACAAGTTACAATCCTGGAGGAATGACAACCATCTCAGAAGAGCCTGTTAGAAATCCATTCATGAGAGATCCTGGTTTACCCTTTGGTCAACAGGGATTTCCCATGCCACCACCAGCAATGCAACTTGGAGGAGCAGTGGGTCCAGAGGTAGCCGAATTTTATTATAATGTTATTTATATTTACATTGTTGGTTCTTCTTAGTTTCATAGAGCCCAGCTCAGATAAAAAAGAAACTTTGCGTGAGCCAAATCTAATTGCTCAAACCAATGATTATTAAGAACTGCTCTTTTAATTTGGAATCCTTTGGCTTACCTGGTTATGAATTTAAGCTGTTGATTGACCCATGCAATCTCTGTCAGAGGGAATCTTAAAAATGATCAAGGGAAAGTATTAAATTAGACAACTCTTTGCAAACTTCCGATACTTACTCGATTTGCCGGAAAAGATCAAAACATTCATTAGTTTTTAGATCACTGGAATGCTCTCATCCTTTATGTACTTACTGAGTACAGAGGAAAGATGGCAGCTGAAAAGTGTACACCCATTCTGAGGACTGTACTGTAAATTATCATGTAATGGTTTATTCTCTGTATTGCTAGCAGTTCTCTTTTAACTTTTTCTTTCACTGTTCTTCTGTGTGATCCCCATGGGAGGCACTAAATTTTCTATACTGCTACCAATGCCACCCCCAATGGTCAGGTGCATTAAATTTTTCTGGGATTTAGCTTTAAACACATACATACTCTTCTTAGTTTATCCAATACCCATTTAAGACATTGCATGGATATACATGTATGAGGACTATTTTATCCTAGACCCTGTCTCACAACCCTTCCTGCAGTTAATCAACACTGGGGGGTGTTAAAGAATCCAATCGCTGTTTGTGAAGAGTAAGGTGGGGGGGGGGGGGGGTATGTAATGTATGTATGTATGTATGTATGTATGTATGCATGTGAACTTTATTTCAACACAGTATATTCATCAGTTATTAATTCATATGTAATTACACAATTCAACTAACTATATCTAACTAACAATATCCAATCGTACATCTAATCCAAAACCATAAAAAACTGCTTTACATGAATGCCGTGTCTAAAATACAAAAATTACTTAAGAGGATAAAATGAGATGAATAGATGACTGAAGTCACTTAAAGATTCTGCCCGCCGCAGATCAGAGTGTAAACTGTTCCAAAGTACCGCACCACTGTAACTAAAGCTGTTTTTCAAAAAGTTGGTGCTGGGCAATGGAACAGCAAGTTTGTTTACTGAGTCCCTCAATAGATATTCAGTTACATCAGAACGGTTAACAAACAGCTCACTTAGATACTCAGGTGTAAGACCATTTTAAGGATTTAAATACCATAATAGCTTTCTGTATTTCACACTGAGAACTTAATTTTCTCCACCCAAGTTTACTAAATAAATCTTCAACATCAGTGTCATAACTGGAAAAAGTTAAAATTCGGGCAGCAGGATTTTGTAGCTTCTGCAATTTATTTGAAAGCATTAAGTTGCAGTTTCCCCACACAACACAACAACAGCATTTACATTTCCTTTATCAATATTATAAGCCCAATTATTAGTTGCATCAAGTAAAGATGTGACGGTTGAGTGAAGAGATCAAAAACCTGATTGATGTGTGGCGATCATGTTATTATCAGAGAGGTAAGCATACAGTTGATCATAGATAATCCGTTCAAATACTTTAGCCACAATGGGAATGATTGAAATGGGACGATAATTATTCATATCCACTCTTTCACCCTGTTTGAACAAGGGAATGACTTTGGAACACTTCCACTCTTCTGGGAAAACTCCAGTGATTATCGATAAATTAAAAATTTCGCAAAGTGAATAAGAAATCAAGTCAGTGCATTCCCTAAGGAGTCTTGCAGATATCATATCGAGTCCTGTCGCCTTTGAGGTGCATAATTTGGATAAGAGAAAACGTACTCTATTGTTGTCAATTGGTTGAAGTTCAAAACGCTTGTCAGTGCCGGAAAGAAAGTCCCTATAGCTAAAATCATTTGTGTCGGCATGTATCTCACCGACAAGTCTAGGACCAATGCTAGCGAAATGTTTATTAAAAGCTTCCGACACTTGTTGAGGTTTTAATATGGAATTACCATCAAGTTTTACTTCTCTTACAGATAAATTGCTGGAGTTCCTGGGAGTGAGTTTGTTGATCGTTTGCCAGGTCTTTCGAGAACTGCCACTACTATGCTTAAAAGCACTTTTGTAATACATTTCTTTCGCATTTTTTATTTTATTGTTGACCTGATTGCGAAATTTTTTAAAATTTGTCTAATCCCATGGGTCATTAGTGATTGTTGCTTTCTTTTTCAACTTGTCCCTTTCATACATGTATTTCTTCAACTGAGGTGTCACCCAAGGACACTTCGATGAACGAACACGTTTCGTCCGAATAGGTGCATGCTTGTCAACAACACTAAGAAACAGGGTTTTCCAAGCCAGCCACATATCATTTGGATCCTCAAGCATTAGGAGATCATCCCAACTTTGGGAAGCAATGTCATTCCGAAAACTTTCACTTCTGAAGTTTTTGAATTTCCTATACGTTACAGTTTTATAGCCACTTCTCGATCGGTCTATACAAAGTTTGCGATATACGTAGACAAGATTGTGATCACTGATACCCACATGAGAGACTCCCAAACAAACTACCTTATCCGGGCAATTTGTAAAGATCAAATCAATCAAAGTTGACGATGAACTGGTTATGCGAGTTGGCTCTCTAATGAGTTGATGAAGACTGTAGACATTAGCAATGCTTGTTAGCAAATTCATGTTAGTATCAAATGTAGACGAGGCCAAATTGCAATTTAGATCACCCATTAAGTACAAATCAACATTTTGAGAGTCAAGCCTACAGACTAGTGATTCGAAATGTACAAAGATCTCCGTAGGCGAATCTGGTGGCCTATACCAAGTTGCTACTACAAATGGCTTGGAGCGAGGTTTTCGTACCTCAATACATAAATTTTCCAGTTGATTAACAGGCAGATCAAGACGCAGTGAATAGTTGATAGTGGATCTGACGTAAAAACAGACACCACCACCATTCCTGTTTCTATCCCGGCGTATAATGTCATACCCCAAGATATGGACTTCACGGTCCAATATACTATCATCTAGTCTTGTTTCATTAATAACTAAAATATCGATAGATCTGTCGGCAAGCAGAATCCTCAACTCATCAATGTGTTTAGGGAAACTAGTTATGTTAAGGGAAGCTAATTTGAAACCACGCTCACGCGGGAGGAACGAAAAAGAATCCTCAAGAGAATCTCCCTTCAACATTGAACTATCAATTGTAGAAGACAATGGCAATTCATCAGGAATTCAAATATTTCTAGCATAGCCTATAAAATTTGAGGCAAAAACTTTGGTACCGGAAAAATTCAAATGTAAACGGCTAGAATTTAAATGTTCGGTTGTTAAGTTTGAATGTGAAATGACATCCCACTCATTCTGATTAGCAAAAGTCTTTAGTATTTTGTTCACCTCTTTGATTTTTGAAGCCAGAGAAAGATCATCAGATCTCGTCAGTAAACTTGAAATTGTTACCTTTGTGTTTGGAGACTCCGTTTCCACAAGGTTGCCAAGATCAACAATTTTTTCTGCTACTTTGAATTCTTAAGGTCATTAGTTCCCACATGAAGGATTATATGTTCAGGGTGCTGTCTAATAATTTTTGTTGGTTGAATATAATCAAACATGTCATTGACAGAAGCTCCAGAAAAAGACTTCACTACGGTTTTGACTCGCTTACCGTTGGAAACTCGCCAGCCTTGCACGTTTTTTACCAAGGAGTCTCCAGCAATGATGACAACAGGTCGTTTGGCGGTCGTTTGATCCACGTCAGGAGCGGAACCAGACTCGTGTCCTCTTGTATTTTGAGCTACTCGCTGTTCCTGCGACATTTTTAGTTTGCCTTTCTTTTTCTTTTTCGTCGATTGATTTGATACCCTAGAACTCGGTTCCCCTTGAAATCTGGAAGGAACTGTCTGCCACTGATCTGCTGAAGACTGAGAATTGTGTACAATCGTAGATGGTGTTACATGCTCCGTGAAGAGAATTCTTAGGGCTTCAAGGCCTTGAATTTTCTCTTTGTACATGGAACACTTCAATTTATATTCATCAATCTTTTGCAACAAGGCTATTTGACAATGTTCCCCTGGGGATTCAACTTTACTGTGAATAAAGTTTATCACTGACCATAACTTGTGAAATTCATTTCTAATGGACTCGGGGTCAAGCGTTAATAGATCAGCATCATTTGAAAAATTCGCTGGAACATTTGTCTCATTGACATCTAGGCTGCCACTACTTTCCTCCAAGCCATTCATGTGTTGTAAACTGTCTTGTAAACTGTGCTGTAAACTGTCTTGTAAACTGCTGTGTTGTAAACTGCCAGCAGGCTGCGGTATATTGTATATATTTGCAGTACGTAAATCCATTACCATTACCGATTTGTGTCTTTTGTACAGTTACCTGCACCAGGGCCTTTTCCTGCTTCTTCTCTTCCTCCTCCTTTTTTGCAACAAGGTTTCACTACAGGCTTTCCTCAGCCACCACCCTCTTTAGCAACAACATGGCCAACAAATGTTCCAGATGAATCAGTGCGAAGACAGCAAGACGAGATCTTCATTGCTGGTTCATGCTATGTGGAATGGCTAAGGGTATGTTAGAGGGTCGTAAAAGATTTTTACTATGCATGTTTATGTTTGAAAGAGATTGAACAGACCAGTCCTATTCAAATTTAAAGCACTTTCTGAGTTGGGGGATGCTGTGTTTGCAACAAAAACTGATTTCTGTTTGGGATCAAGGAAGGAGCGATACTGTTACAGTTGGTGTTGTTTGGATGACATTCTCTTTTCCTCTGTTTTGAATTACTTTTAGAAAGCAGAGAAGGAGGGTTTTACAGCAGAGGAGTTGAACATAGCATCTGTTCTTGCCATTGATGATCCTGAAGGCCCTGTTCATTGGCTACATACTGCTTGGTATGATTTAATTCACAAAGTAATGGTAGAGCTGGCTGTTCCAGAAAACTCACAGGAAATAGGAAATGTCAGTCCCGAAGAGGTGAGAGAAGCCTTGATTGAGTGCACAGGAGAAGTGTCACGAGCCACAGCCAAATGCGTGGAAATCCGCAAGAAAAAGGTGAGAGTGGGGTGTTCTGATCTTACACATTAGGACATCTTTGTGTCTGCTCCATTCCTCAGTTTATTAGACTAAGTAAGTTCACAGACAATATTAATATTGATGTGGGAAAGCATCAAAAAGGCCATGTTCACGTGGCCAAGTGCTATCTGAAACCTCATGATTGTTGTGGTTATATCATGTTATGCTGTTGTTGATAGTAGCCGTAAATGAATCAAACCAAAAAAAAAAAAAAAATTTGAAGGGTGTGCAGATTAAATTTTATTGCTTAATTAAACCTATTAAGTTGGGCTTTCTCATTGAATTTGATGATGTTGTGGCTTTGAATCCCTGTAGAACCTGTGTCATGATTGCCAAATCAAAGTTGTTAATTTGCACACAACAAAAACAATTATCGGTATAATTCAATTATTGTTGTTATTGTAGAACAAAAATCTTTTCAGAATGACATTGGTTTGTTGGAACATACTTGAATTCATTGTTGGCTTCAGGAATGCACAAGTTTGCCAGATGCACATCATCATCATCAATCCAATTTTGATCCGGGTTTATCCCTGTAAACAGGGGTGGCTGGATTTACCCCACTTTGTTAGCAATCTTTCTAACTCCCACTCTCCATCTTGCTCGATTCATGACGTCCTTTTTTTCTCCAAACCAACGCTCTTGCTCTCCTTCTCCACTTGCGTCTTCCACGTCTTCTTTGGTCGTCCTCGCTTCCTCTTGCCCTTCACTTCAAACTCCAACGCTTTTCTCAGAACATGCCCATCATCCCTCCTCAACACATGCTCGTACCATCTCACTCCATTTGCCTTTGCCATCTGAACCACTGTTTCCTTCAATCCCAACATCTCCATCAGGTCCTCTGTCCTCTTTTTCTCCATCAGTTTTGCACCACACATCGCTCTCACCATTGCTCTCTAAGTCCTTCTCAAAATTGCTATGATTTCATTTTCCCTCAGACACCATGTCTCAAACCCATGTAACATCGCCACTCTTACACAACTCAGATAAGCCATTCCTTTCACCTTCAGCGAGAACCTTTTTGAGTTCAGCAACTCTCCACGTGCCCTGAACTTCACCCAGCCAATTCTTGCTCTTGCTGTCACAGCTGCCTCGCAGCCGCCACTTGCATTCACCCTATCCCCCAAATAACAGAAACCTCTAACCATTTCCACCTCTTCACACAACTCCTCCACCGGTTCCACTAATCCATCAGCTTGCTTCTGCTTCAGCTTCTGCTTCAGCATTTCAGTCACCCTAAAAATGAGACCCTGAAATGTATAACTATTTTAACCTTTACATATTGAACCTAATTAATTTCATCTTGTACTTACTTTTGGATTTTAGGTGAAAGAACTACAACAGGCAGGTGTATATGCCAAAACAGACTGCATTTCTGCATTAGATAGTGCTGAAGGAGATTCAGAAAAAGCAATCCTTTCTCTTGAAAAAATGGCCATGCGCCCAATGCTTCAGCGAGTCTTAAATAGCTGCCTTCCTAATCATGCTACTCAGGATGAAGTGTTTAGGGTTTTAACAAAGCAAGTGGACACTCAAAACCAACAAGACAAAGCAAACTTTGAGGCCATAGTGAAAGATAAAGCTCAGAATTTAGATGTGAGTACCAGTATTGGAGTTAATGCTTTTTTGGATGAACTTGGTGACATGATGTATTTTTGTTAAGATTTTGATGAGTTATTCAATGTAAAAAAAAAATCAGCTTGTCATGCAGCTTTCAAGGGAGAAAGAAAATGGTTTGAACCCAGTAGTTACATACGTCGATGGAATTTGATCGTTTGGGTGAAAGTGGTCCTGAGAAGGACAGTTGAGAACTAGTGACTGATGTTTCAACAACCTGAGTGGCAGTCATCTCTTGACTCTGACTTCTGCTCAGGTTGTCAAAACGTCAGTCACTATTACCAGTAACATTCCTTCTCAGGACTACACTTACTTTCACCTAGACAATCAAATTCCAGTAAGAGATAAACTTGTCTTGTGAGATGGTGAGATGGCTTCATCCTGATACAGGCAAAGGAGGGGGATATCTATAGTAACCCATGCTAGCCATTAACATCAGGCACCCTCCAACAAACAAATTAGGTTGGAAACAAAGGAAAATAAGTGGGTCACCTAAATTCAGACACTTAAGCTGGCTTAAAATGTGCTATGAAGGTGGTTAGAGTGGAAGGGAAATTATTAATTTTATCTCTTCTTAATTTAAGCCTCTTTGAGGTAGACAGAAGTTTGTGCTCAGCTCTTACAAGAATTTTTTGAGTCAAATGTTGTCTTCCTCATTATCACTTTTCATCTTACATTAATCTTGTATTATGAATAACCTTGGAGTATTTGTATGTACACTTCTCCTTTTTGTTTCTTGCTCCAGATATTGTTGTTATAATAATGATAATTAATAATAACTAGCTTTAGAGAATTGATGTACTCAATTTTGTTTTCAGAGACGTATTCGTGCAATCTTGGCTGAGAAAAACATTCCATCATGGGGAAGAGCAGAAACAGCTATCAAGTTGATAGACATGAATTATGCTGTTGAAGACTCTGTTGAAGCTGCACGTAGTTGTGGAGATGTGCAAAGATCTCTGCGATTTCTGCAGCAGGAATGCCCATTATGCTTTGAAAAAAAACCTATGAGCCAGGTTTGAGCCAAAGAGTTGAATACATATAAACAGAAGATTCAATATAATATTATGAAGTTAAAATCAATAGGACTGCAATCCCTTTATAGAACATAGAATGCCTGAAATATCTTAGCAACCTCAGGCGGCAAACAGAAGTAAATGAAAGGCCATAAAATCTAATTCGTACATGTAGCTCATGCCAGCCTGATAATTGGTCTGTCCTTACAAATACTACACTGACAGAAAAATAAACAAAAGCTGGTGAGATATATTGAAGCCAAGACAAGGAATATAATGGTACTACATCAGTGTTCGAAATTAGCTGTGGCCCGGTTGTCCTAGACGACCAAAAAGTTTACCATGCAGCCAGTTTTTGGTAAAACAAAAAGCCTGATTGCTCAAGGAAAAAAGCAACAGACAACGCAACCAAAAATAGAAAATGAATCACATAAATAGCACCGGCTCACTTTTCAGTTTTCTATTGTCAATATCCCATAATAGTGTGACATGATGTGACGTGAAAAACCACTAAACCGCCTTAGCCAAGCATTTTCCTGTGTTTTAGAGTATCTGTGGCTTTTACAAAACATGCATTATCAGATAGGAAAATGCAAGAGTCAATATTACAAACATGTAGGCAATGGAGATTGAAAATGTCAAAACTGAGAACTAGTTCAGTTCAGTTCAGTTCAGTTCACTTTATTTAGCCACAATACATTACGAAGTACAACGTGGGGCTTATACATTTTGTAGGACCTGCATCCCCTCATTACATAAACAAATACGAAACAGAAGGAGCTTTCATGGATTGATGGACTACATAGATTGCTTTACTATAATTAAATTACCATTAAACATAACACAATGTTTTCCTTATTTTACGCTAGTAACAAGAACAAGAAATTTAAAATGCTTAATTAAATTACCATTAAACCTAACACAATGTTTTCCTTATTTTACACCAGTAGCAAGAACAAGAAGGCAAAGACATCAGAATCGCATTAATAACATGACAAAAGAGAGTTTTTAATCTTAGACTGAAAAGAATATAATTAATGAAAGAGCATTTCGAATGTCAGAACATAACACAGACTGACTGCAGCTTGTCACTTGTTGTTACACACCAGATCGCCATTCTGTGTAGGTCATCACTTTTGCTCTGTCTATGCAGACTTGTGTTCACACCATGTTCATTCCAAAATTGCAGTCTTCTCAATGACTCCCCTGCACTTCCCATGAATGATATGAAAATACAATGAACTATCATGTTTTCTTTACAGATGGTGACATTCTTGCACTGCCAGGATCGTGTTTGCCAAGACTGTGTAACTCCATACATCACCATAACAATAAAGGACAAAAATATCCTGAAACTTGTGTGCCCAGTTTGTTCCCAACCAGAAAACCTGGATGATGAAGTAGTGGCAACAGAGTACTTTAACAACTTTGATATCCTGGTAATAGGCAGTTCATTTATTAATGTTTTGATGAAGAAGTGGTCACTTCACACCCTTCCTCGCAATTCAAATTTGATATAGTTTGTGGGATTGTAAAACACACTGCTTGAACCCTTCTCCATTATCCAAAGATCCAAAATTGAGCACTTAGGACCAGAATCTTCCGGCTAGTCATCAGCAAGCAACTAACTTTCAGCCTCTCATCCATTTTTTTTAACCTGCTGTCAAATGAGATTTACGTTTTGTAGTTGCCAACTGGCTAAGCATTTTAGAAAAATAACTTCGGACTCTGCATCTTTCAATTATTACTGGTTCCTGTTTCTTTGTCACTGAGGTACAGGAGATTGAAGGTTGTTTTACCTTTTATGTTTTGGCATTGCAGATTCGTGGTCTAGTTGACCAAGAAACTCATGACTTGTTTCAGAGAAAACTTCGTGATAGAACCCTTATGAAGGAGCCTAATTTCAGATGGTGCTCACATGTAAGTCAAGTTTGATAATGAAGATAATTAAGGATTTCAAAGTTGTTAATTTAAACACTCAGATATTTTGTTCATATTTGTCAGAATTCATCAGTATTGTAGAGTGGTCATTAATGAGTGTATAGTAGTCCTGCATGTAGAAGAGAGTTATAATGACAGGAGGTCCAGTCTGTCATTCATACAGGGAAGGAGTACATGTAGGAAGTTATCCAGCCAAATGAATGTTACGGCTATATTGATCCAGCTAAGCTGGTTTCTGGTCAATTGATCACTTGTTATTGACTTGCAGCTTGGAGATTCCAGTAGCATGTTGTACCAACCCTCATAATTTAATATAATTAATTTTACTACAATAAGGGAAAGTACACTGATCTTTTAATTTGTAACTCTCTCCTTGGATTCACAATGTGAAAAAGAATTTGCATGATCTCCACTGATCAGTTCACATAGCCAATGAAGTTTGAAAGATTCAAACCTACTTTCACAATCAGGAATGCTGGAGTGTCTTGGCATTGATTGTTCTGAACAATAGCGATACAGTATTAAAACGGTTTCAAGTATAAATACACTGTATGCTACATTTTAAATCAGATGCATTATAGTACAGCAGCTGGTCCAAGTTATTGTTATTAATATGCACAGTGAATTGGATAACTCTCGAAATTTCCTTATTTATAATTTTAAAGTGCAAGCAAATTCTTAATTGAAAAGAGTTTTTCTTTTCTTGAAATTGAGGACTCAAACCCAGGGTGTGGCTTCTTCGCCAGTGTTTGCGGTTAATCACGGTGATCAAACGTATTAACGTAATTATTCCTAAGTAAGTTTTTTTATTCTGCAGTCAGTGAATTAGATAGTGCATGCCCCATTGTGAGATTATTTCATGATGTTTTCATTACAGATTAGGCTGGTTTGAATCTTATAGAGGTTAAAGACTAATTCATTTTTGAATCTTTACAGTAAATAGAATTTTATGCTATTTTTTCTAATTAGTGTTCATCAGGATTTATAAATGAACAGCCTGGCCAGTTAAAGATGATGTGTCCACACTGTAGACAGTACACCTGTTTCAAGTGCAAACGACAGGTAAGAACTTTACAAGGCAGCATTGAAAATGTTTATAATCTTGAGAGTTGTCATTGGGTCACAAGGGTGGCATTACAGGTGGTGCCCCACCAACTTTCAACTTTGGGACAACTAAAAATTGCGCAGACTGAGATATACTTTAGTGTGGCAAACTAAGATTGGACCAGATGATCATACACTGTATGAGGCAATTTAATGTATTAGAATTCGTAAAAGAAATGTTCTGTGATTTTATAAATAAATCAAAATCCTTCAATCTTTGAATTTCACCTGAGACAATGCAACGTGAAAACTGGATAGTATTTCCTTGCATGACCTGGACAGAAGTAGATTGATGAAAGGGCCGGCATTGGTTTGTGCCAGGGGAAAGTCAGAGTTTAAAATGATGCCGGCAAAAAAGGAAAGAGTTCAGAGTCACGGAGTCGGAGAGAAAGTATTAAAGTAAGACTATTTTAAAAAAATAAAATCGCTTTGGAAAATTCATTGTTCCTTGGAGCTTTCTCACTACATGTATTTTACTAGTAAAATACTAAACCCAGAAAGATTGAAGAAAATAAAAGGGAATCAAGAAACATTGGCTTTGAGGCTGACATGAAGTTTGCTTCAACTTCTTTTTCACAGCAAGTCTAAGTGTGTACTCTGAGCATCTGACAGCTTTCCATGACAAAAGTTCATGGAAGTTAGCCCCTATCCAGCAGGGTTAGTATCTGGTTGGGATACCTCAATATATATGACTTAATGTCAGAAACACAGGACAGAAAATTATATTTTAACGCTCAAAAATGCGAACTAAGCAAGGTACAGATTTTTAATAGCTTGATTTATGCAAAACAAATATTGATGCGAAAGTAAATTGACATTGATACACAGTTTTCAGGAAGAGCATAAGGACATTCTTAGGAACTGTCGATCGAGAATAAATATTTTGCCATTAGGAACTGAAGTTGTTTGTGACATAAAAACAACATAAATTTTGTACCATGAATATACCAGTATTGATAGCGAAACAATGGCTTTGATAGCTTTTTGATTTCGTGAAATACCTCCTTCGTTCGATGCCACCTGACCTGCCTTGTGTTTTTGCATTTAAGCACCTGGCATTTCAAATAGCGCTGATAAACAGTATTTAAGCCTAAGCACCCATTTTAAAATGGTTAGCTTTCAATAACTGCGTGCTTATGTCATTCAAGATTAAGGTTAGAACCTGTAGTAATCATTCTAAGAAGACTCCTGTATGAGTAGCAAACATACATGTAGGTCGGTGTTCAAGTCCCGTACAAATAGCCACTGCCTATAAAGTTCAACAAGAAATGTGCGAATTCAACACAAAGATCACAATCGTTTAACTCTTGAGGTTGGCCATTGTTTCTGCAAAGTCAAAAATTCACTCTCCTAGACGAGATTATTTATCACCAGGTAATTCCATCGTTTTGGAAATAGAAACTGCTTTGTTATTCATCAGTGTCACAAATGCTTGCCGATTTTGGGGCTCATTTGTTGAAATTCAAGCACTCTTTCAATGAAACTGTTTATTTTCGTGATTTATGCATGCACTGCGGGCCTATTTGCCACCTCGCTTTCACTCTTACACTCACTCACTCACTCACTCACTCACTCACTCACTCACTCTTACAACCTGATGACATTGTGTGTAGAGTACTTACAAAGTCCACTACCACAGAAATTAATACCTTTGTTGATGGCTGTCTTATGTCCTCGTTCTGATATCTTTTTCTGTGACACTTGCACTGGGTACTTGTATTCTTTATCTATTACATATCTTTGATACCGGTAGTACAGGTGTAAATGAGATGGTGTTTTCTCTTTACTGGCAAACATTTTAGTACTAGTGTAGATATTTTCATTGATGGAGTGTGATTAGTGGGGAGAGTGCAATCCTGTCATTTAGAAAGACTTTAATGCTTTGGTGCACAATAAAAGACAATACACACAACATGGGCGTAAGCGAGGGGCAGGGAATGTACTGGCAAGGCACGGATAATATCCACCGCCGGTATGGACCACTGGATGAGGGGCCTCAGCAACTAGCCGAGGGGGTGCCTCATGCCTGTATTGCAAGGCGGGCATAGTTGCTGGCATAATGTCGTGGGGCCAAGTTAACCCAGTCCAGCAGAGTAACAATATGCCCCCTCCCTAACGGGGCTTCAGCACAGGGCTGAAGGGGTGCCGCAGGCAGCAATTCCCCACCCATATTTTATTAAGGAGAATTATTAAATAGGTTACAGAAACTCATAACGAAAAAATAATAATAATAAAATACAAGAGAACCAGAAAGCAAAACGGGGGGCAGGGAGGGATTAAATTGCTGAACAGAAAAGACAGACCTAGTTGAGCTTTGGAAATGTCAAACTGAGAAGGCTCGCATGGCGGGATGAATGAAAGCGCTAAATAAGGTAGTCACATGATGGGAAGTCACGCTCTCCTCCCAGGCGCTGCCCAGTATTTGCTTACCAGCATTAACATCTATTTTATTCTAAAATATCATTTTCAGGGCTCAAAATTAATGAAAAAATCCAGTTGCAATTTTGCAACAAGATGCAAAAATTTAGGCACAATTTCACAAATTTTAGTTGCAAAATCGTCACGTTGCATATGGGCCCACAATACTTGGGTGTAAAGAAACCACTGAAAATGGCAAATGATCGACAGAATGGAGTTGTGCACATTACATTGCAGCTAAATTACACTACAATAATATTATGTTACCTTGAGATTGAAAGAAAATTCTAGAAAAATTATATATATTCTAGCAAAAGTAGCAGCAAAGTGGATAACCGTTTCGTTTCAAAAGAGCAAAGGTGAAAACAAGTCAAAAATTTGTGACTTCTCCAGATCTTTTCGTCCCAAAGATAACAAATTTAGTCGCAAGTGCGACTGTATTGGTCACAATTTCGAGCCCTGCTTTTGTTGGTGACAGCAATCCTCGGACCACAATTAAAACACTGGTTATTAACCTACACAATGAACTTCAGGGTTGAAGCCATCTTCATTCCCACAATATTAATTTTTAATTCATAATAATATCAGGAAAAATTTAAAATATGTCGTTTCAATTTTGATCCATGCAGCTTTAAGGCTTTTGTGTTTCAACCTTGTTTTTTGTCAAACTGTTTATAAACAGTGGGAAGATCAACATGAGGGTATTTCTTGTGAACAATTTGAAGCTTGGAAGACAGCAAATGATCCAGAGTTCCAAGCCGCTGGCCTTGCAGCGCATCTTAAGATGAATGGAATTGGTAAGTACCGGTACCAGTATTTCCCTTTCCTTAGCAGTTTCTCATGAGCTGTTACTTTTTTATAACGATACACCGATGCGCTAACTCAGTGTTGTTCCCAATTCAAATATCTTTGTCTGTTGCATTTGCATGATAATTAATGTAGCATTCACATTTAAATGATATGGAAATACTTGAAACAAAACGTTTTATTCCCAAAGGATTTGAATTGGGTACAGCATTGAGTTTGTCAAATCTGTCTATTGCAACACTTTTTTAAAGTTAGACTAGAGCATTGAAAATAAGGGCCTCTGAGTTGGATTTCTCACATGATTGACATGTATGACTGGCCACTGAGATTTTCATCACAATACCTGAAGCATTTACTAAAACTGTGTTTATATGACTGGGAAGATGTATTTTCAGTATACCTAATAATTATCTGAGTTAAACATTTTTTTTCATTGAGGACCTACATAATAATATACTCATTTAAAGATGTTAGCATAACTTACCCTTCTAAGCGTTTAAGGTAGCACTTAATCCATAACTTTAAAACAAATTTCACATAAAATTTTATTATTTAAAATAATAATTCTACTCTAAGTATTTATGTATAAAATTCATATTATATTATATTATATTATATTATATTATATTATACAGTAACTATAATAGTAGAAATGATGCCATACCAGCTTGCAAACACTTTTATCAACCAGACCATGATTTTAATAGGGATGCTGTTTTTTGCAGTTATTGAAAATCAAAATATGGTAACTTGCAAAAGATGAAAAAAGAGCTAAGATTGGAGTGAAGGGAGGAACTTTGGATCCTCCAAATAAAAACAATCCGACCTTAATGTCTTAACCATGACTTGAACCACCCCCAAGGGACTAGACAAGACCTAGATGCCCTTATTTCAATTGTATCAACCTTTTACCGGTATATATCATTCTGTACTTCCACACAAAGTGGACTATAGGTAGTTTTTTTAGGCACATGTAGATCAAGCAATAACATCATGCACAGATGATGATGATGATTATTATTATCATTATTATTATTATTATTATTATTATGATTATTATTATTATTATTATTACCTCACTATGAACTTGTTTCTTTCATTAGTGTGTCCAGGCTGCAAGTACCGTTATGACCTTTCAAAGGGAGGTTGTATGCACTTTAAATGTGCCATGTGCCCACATGAGTTTTGCAGTGGTTGCTACAATCCATTCATCAAAACTGACCATCAGGTATAAGTACTCTTATTTTGCTTTTATGTTGTACTTTCAGATATATAGCTTGCAATCACCGGGTCATAAATATTACAGAGCATTTAACTGTACTGGATGCACATTATGAAAATACCACAATATTCAATAGAAACAGAAAACAATGCTTATGCAAAATTTGGGTGGACAAACAAAGAGTATTATGGTATTTTCTGACTTGGCTAATATAGCACCAGTAAAGGTCAATATTAACCCTCATCTCGTGTGTGCCTGCTTGAGCCTTGTTATTGATTGTAGAGCAAGCAAGAGTCAATCGTATGTTATTCCATGGGACAGAAGAATTCACCATTCCTTTTACAACTCAATAAAATTGAACTTAACTGCATTTGAAATAATGGAAAACTGTACTGTTTTTTTTTTCTCTCATACACCATTAATTTTTCTTTTCAGAACTGTCATATATCTGAACAGTGCAAGGTGAAAGGATTACATGCACACCATCCCAGAGACTGCTACTTTTACTTACGAGACGGTAGTCCAGAGGAATTGCAGAGGCTGTTAGATGACAATAATGTGGCTTACAACGAAGAGCCACCTGACGGTCAAGGTAGTAATAGTTTTGTGTTCAGATTTATCAACATCAACCAATTTGAAACTGGAGAGTAAATAATTGAAAACACCAGAAATCAAAAGAAATCCACCTAATCAAATATTTTTCTCATGCTGGGTTGCCAAGATGCCTACTACCGCTTGCACTAAGGCGGCAAAAGACAAAAACTACATACGCTAAGTGCCCATGTCTCAAAGCCAGACATGCACCACGACCCAGGCTCCCCAGCATGAGAAATCTGTTTCCCGCTTCTTTCATGCTTCAGCCAGCGGGAAACTCTTTATTATTGATGAGTTAGGTACACTGTAGGCATTTTCAAGAGAAGTTTCTGTTTGCCAAACTTGAGGCATGGGATTTGTTGTCAAAATACAGATACAATTCACACCCCAATAATGTCAAGGTGATGGGTGCACTAACAGAATTTAATTTTAGTGTAAATGTAAATGTTTAGTGGTAAATGTTTGATATTATGTCACAGTTCCACCTGTGTTTTTTAGAGTAGCTGAAAATTGATTATAACAAGTGACATACATGCTCTGTAGTTTTAATCTAGGATTCTTGACATCATAAAATTCTAGGCAATACCTCTTCTGATGAGGAAGAGCCTCTAGGAGCTGGAGCAGCAGCAGCTCCAGCTCCTTTGCACTGCAATGTAAGCGAGCAGAAAGAGAGTGAAAATGGTGGCCTGATGGATGCTGAGTGTGGTGCTGAGGTTATTGCAGGACATGCTGGGCTTTGTCGGTGAGCACAATTAATTTAGCAGTAGTTTTTAGTCTTTAGTTCTAAAGTGACATGGGATTGCACGGTCAGAGCAGGCAATACAAGATTAATTTATTCATCTTCTTGGTTGACATGATTGAAACAAGGAGTTACATTATTAGAGACCTTACGCAACAGGACGGCTGATGGGCTGGACGACAAACTATTCTTGTTTGACTCGCATGACAGCTAATTACGCATGCATTTTGATGCTATTTCCGGTCTACATGTGCTGTCCTTCTGACGTTGAGGACGTGAAAACAAAGGGGTTTGACGTTGGCAGGAAAACGTTGGTGTTTCTTCCTTTATTTTTTTTATAAATCATAATTTTCCTTTTCGAACAAGTAAAATGTGAAAATTGTTGTACAGGGTATCTCTAAATGTTCTTTAATACAAAAACATTTTTGCTTCTGTAAAAAGTTAGTTTTTATGGCCTGTCTGTAAGGATGGTGCCTACTAATTCAAATGTATTATTTTTTGCGCACTTTACTAAAAATTGGGGGTACTGGTAACCACACATTTTTGGAAGATAACAACAATATTTGTAAAAAGCTTTAAAGTACAAAGCAATGTATGGCATTCTTTTCCAAATTGAAGCTTATTTATCTCTGAAAAATGCATGGTTAGCCCCAATTTTCATTTGAAAACCAAGAGCAATTGCAAAGTTCTGATTTCTCCGCATAGTTTTGAACCGCGCAAAAATATCCCGCTGATAGGAAATCCAAGTAACTCAAGCTGCGCAGAATGTATGTGCAATAACAATAGTAATGGTAATGGTAATGAATTTATATAGCACATTTTCTATTAACATATTCAAATGCGCTTCACAAGCAAATGATCTATGTGTGAGATCGAACATCAGCATATACAGGCGCCGCTGGCAGCCGCTATCGGTCCATTAGCGATCTCACCCAGCACATGGATGAATGAAATGAGGCCTGACCACAACACCAGGGGCTCCATGCCCTACTCTTTACGAATAGTGTGTGGGTTCTTTTACGTCCCACAGGATTATGAACATTGAAGGGTTGTGAGACAGGGCCTACTGTTTATAGTAGGCACCATCCTTAAGACCCCTACATGGTCAAACAAGGCTCCTTTTGTTTTGTTTATAGCAGAGTTATTTTCATTGAAATCTAAACTACTTACAGGGTCTTTGTTCAAACTAATTCATGTTATCATTTGCAAGAACAATGTGAAGTGTTTTGATGTAAAAAAAGTCAAACTTAATTAAAAGGGGAAAAGAAACCTTTTTTACTTCAACTGCTTCTCTGTTGTTTTGATTGTTTCATCGACAAGAAAAAAATTTGCATCGCTCTGTGTAAACTTCACCCCTAAACCGGCCATACTTAGTATTTTACTCTGTCTAATGCCAAACAATTTTACTCGTCAATGGGGAACCCCTAGGAGTCAATTGGTTACTATCAAAATCACTAGAGTGGTAAATCTGCCATTAGAATCTTGAAATGCGGGCTGCAGACACATGGTTGGTATAAAGTGTGTTCGCAGTCATGGCATTCAACAAGAAACCATTTTTGGGATCACAAGACAATTTGTTGAAGATCACGTATTTAGCATCAAACCGCTTCAGATTCAAATTTCCAACAGCGGTTTTACCACTCTACTGGTTTTGATAGTAAAGGTTTTCCCCTTGATGTAGCGTTGTGTTGCGTAAGGTTTGTTTACGTACAGGACTGCAACGTCACAGTTCGCATGCTCGTCCTAGTCCTCATGCGACCACAAGTCACTGTCCTTCCTCCACCCATCCTGTTGCGTAAGGTCTCTAATAATAAAACGAGTCTACTCATCTTAACCTTTGTTCGAACTCACTGGAGCATGACTAATGATTGAAGATAGCAAAATGCATGCATACTTCAACGCAGAATTCCCTTAGGACCCATTGAATATGGTTATTTACAATAACAGAAGAGAATAAAATAGATAGCAAATAAAAAGTAAAAAATAAATAACAAGCATGAGCCATTCAATCTTGTGTAATATGTTTGAAGTTCATATTGTCTTTACTAATTCTACACTCGGAGAGTTATTATACTGACTAGAGCTTTGTGGCAGACATTTACCTCATGTCCTGGATCTTTCACCTTCTCACAGCAAAGGGAAGATGAAAGACCCAAGAAAAAGATATATCCATAAGGAAAAAAGTGACCCAAGATCAATATTACTGCAAGGGACTGTGTTTTCACATATTATCACAGTGCTCCGTATACATCCAGTTTCACACACATTCATTCCATGGATAGACTGTTCAACCCTGTCTTATACTGTAGATTTTACTCTTGACTAATGCCAGACAATTTTAATAAATTGTCAGTGGGGGTTGGTTTGGGGTTAAAATCGCCAACTTGCACAAAATAAGTGCCCTCTCTGATCATAACAAACTGTGTCATTTTAAACTGGTTGCTGTTTTTGCTTTTTAGAAAACATTACGTGGAGTATCTTATAGTATTAGTTAATGACAATTTGTTGGACCCAGCCGACATCATGTCGTCCAATGATCTCAACCGTGTGTTAGAGCGTGGCTTTGTGCCTCCTCCAGTCAAAACAAACCGAATGACTGATGAGCAGTATAGACAGCTACTTTTGCAAGTGAGTGTAGAACCCATTCTTAATGAGATTAGTTTTCATCACCTCAGATTAAAGTATTTCCATGGGGAGAGGGGGGAAGCTGTATATTTGAGAGATGACAGTGTGGGGTGTGCCACCTAAAATATAAAACTCTCAACCACTGACCTCAACAATTAGCAGTACAAGTGTACAAACTGAGAAAAATCAGTTTTGAGCACCCTTGAGAAAACTTCCCTCACATCATTGTTGATCAGGGGCAGTGCAATGCTGTCCTTTGCTATTGAAGCTTTCTAAAGCCACATCGCACACTGGGAGGGGAGAGGGGGAAGTCTATGAAAAAAACCTTTGTTGAGCTCCAGAACACAGAAACTTTCTATCCATGAGTTGGATTTCCTGACGAGTTTTTTCCCCGAGATTGTAGTGCAATGGCTCAACTCCCATTTGTGTCATGTCTCCCATGTGGGAGTCAGGGTGGTTTAGTGGTCATCAACTGTGCCTCCCACCTCTGTGACCCAGGTTCAACTCTGGCCTCGGGTCGTATGTTGGTTGAGTTTCAGTCGATCTCAATCTGACTCCGAGGGTTTTTCTCCGGGTACTCCAGTTTTCCTCCCTCCTCAAAATCGACTCCCGGTCTATTCCATCAGGCTGTGGTGCTGTGCTCCGAGGTCATACATGGGTCATGTTCAGGGGCCGAGCGCCTAGCCGGCAGCACAGCTCCTTCGGCCCGACCTCGTTTAGCTGTGTCCTTAGTAATTCAGTCTCTGACTGCGGGAAAGGGCGATTAGCAGATCACATATTATTATTATTATTATTATTATTATTATTATTATTATTATTATTATTATAGCAAACTGATAGAGCATCCAAGCTGGAAATTGGTAATCATGGGAGATCTTCAACTCTTTTTGAAGCCTGACCTTAAACATTTGAGAAAAAACATTCAAGCTTTCTGCAAAACCCTAACTGAAGGCTGGGTTTTAAGGTTTGAACTCTCACCACTGGGCTGATATGCAGTATTCTCGCAATAAAAGTGTTTCCTATTAAGGCTAGAACATCCTGAGGAAACTGTTGTCTTGCGCAAATTCTACCCCTGAAGCGAGCTTCTTGCCAAGACCCAGATGAGACAAAAACATCACCCAACCTAGTTGTTGTCAGTCCTAAGAAAAATTACAAATCTCTTTTTTTTTCTCACTTTGTTAGACGGTCAAGGAGAAATTGCCCTTACCAGCTAAATCCCCAAGGAAAAGAATACTTGATGATGAAGATGACATTCAAGTTGTACAAAACATTCCTGATGATGATGATAGTGATGAAGATGTTGACTTGCCTTATGGCAGTGACAGTGACGCTGAATTCTAAATGGGCTATCATGATAACAGGAATTCATGTTCAGTGATCACATGAATGCTTTTGAATGAAGCACGGAAGTAACATTTTAGACAGAAGCAAGTCCTCATTTGCCCAGCTAGGCCAGGACGGAACCACTGATTTGGGATATGGCCGCTTTGGACCATAAAGCCATACCCCAACCCATGTGTCTTGAGAAACACCCCACAGCTGGGAGGGAGAAGGGATGGGAAGTGTTACTAAATACCTATACACTTCATACCATCAATCAAAATTGGGTTACTATACCTTCGTAGGCTAAGCCTGTCTTTAGTCCTGTATACCAGGTGGATTTATTCTGCTGGTATAGTACAAACTGTCTCTTTAAGATCATGTTCGGCCCTATATCCAAAGGCCAGGCACAATCAGCCTTTAATATGTTTTAGGACAATAGATGCTTGAGACAAAGACATCGTAAATGTGACAAGTGACGTTTTTGCTGATTGGTATTTTGTGGAATAAATTGTAGCCAACAACTACAAAACGGTTCTAGAGTGAAATGTTGCAAGTTGTACTCAAAGAAAGAGTGCTAAGTACTGTAAGTAAACCGGTAATAGTTTGTTTTGTGTTGTTTTCAATCATTTCCTTTCAGTTTTTTCATATGACTTACTGCCTTGGATACTTCATTGAGAAACATAACCAAAACTGCCAGTGAAAAAGATCATTTACTTTGTTCATAAATTCATCCCTTTATTTTGCTGGTTCATGGAAAAAGAAGCAATTCACTACATGCACAATCCCATAATACACCTCATTTATCCCCCAAAAATATTACATGAGGATGTCCCAAGGGAAATCGAAAACAATGCGTTTGCTAATGTTTGGGGAATAAAAGAGGTGTACTATGGGATTTGTGCAAGTAGTGAATTGTCAAACAGACAAAATTAATGTCTTGGTTAACTGATCATTGAAACACAGATAACTGCCACATCAATAACAGAGGTTTTGTTTTACACATAGGAATTTCAGGCTTTGTTCATTTTTGAGATTATTAAGTAAAGCTTTAGGAATATTAACATTTGTTACAGAGAACTGCAGCCTGACAAAAAAAGGGAGGGAATAGTCCTCTTTGATTTTCATAAAGTGCTCAGTGATACTTGCTTGAAGAAGCCACAAGAATTAAGTGTTGTGTCGTGTCGTCTTCTCTCTGTGAAGGCTTATGTTTATTCAAATGTAAGTTTTGGTGCAGTATACAATAATTGCCGTTCTTTGGGTGTACGTGGTACATAAGAACTGGTCAATTCATTCTGATGCCATTTAGGTTGCGTGGTCCTCTAGCAATAAGCATGGTTACTTGTTATGAAGTTGTAGTGATTTTAGACAAAATACAAGGCTAATGCTGTTTATTTAAGTTCAATACATTCATCATTTTGACTGTTCTTGCTTGGCTGTTTTGTATGCTAAGCCTTGCAGGTAGTTGATTATGGCCACATGTAACTACTCTCAATAATTAAACATTGGAAGGTAAAGTGTAAAATTGTATTTGTGGAATAAAGTTGCAAAACAATCATAATATTAATTTTTTTGTTCTGTTAGGGAAATGAGATGCAATTTCTTGCATTTGAAAAACTTATCTTTTAAAATCCCACTGAAAGTATCTATCACTTGCAACAAAAAAATTATAAGTACTTTAGGCATTACAAAAAGTGTTCCTTACTCTGAGCTATGGCACATTACAGTCTCTTGGTTGGATCCATCTCATCCTATCGTGGAGATACTTTAATTACTAGACCCACAATGCTCATACCAAAGGGTTCTACACTACAATCTGAAGGATAGATCTCTCAATTTGCAACATTTGCAATATAATTGAAAGTGTTAGCAGTACCCTGTCTCCTTGACTGCCCACTGCCTTCTTACGTAGTTGTGAATTCTTTTTGGTTTTTTTATATGGGAACACATTTTCCGCATTGCACTGAGAAACAAGTCTCAAGGACATAGTCTTAAGATGATATTGACAAATCATTGTCCATCACATAATTGTAATAATGTAAATTATGTAAAAATAGCAATAATTGATATGTACATTATATAAAAATTTGTTTGCATGAACAGGATCACTTGTGTCAATGTTGTTTTGCAAAGAATTGAAAAGAAAGGGACCAACCATTTGAATGGAATCCAAAGCCATTATTGGTCAATTTCAGTGCTCAGTGCTCAGAGCTCTCGCTTGTTAGCTCAGTTGATAGAGCAGAGAAGTGCAATACTGCACAGTTATGCGTATGAATCCTGCTGAAGCTGTTTTTTTTTTTTTTTTTTTTTTTTTTTTTTAAGGCTTGCTTGCAATCGCTTAAGTTGCTTACCTAACTGCAATGATCTTTGTTACATTTGTACATCCATCTCATGTCCATTCTGCAGTTCGAATACTGCATTTACTCATTAAACACCACCCTCAATTAAACGCCGCAGATGGAAGGAAAAATACCAATAAACACCACACCCAATCAGAAGACTGCGGTGTTTATTCGAGGATTACACATTTATTTCTCTGAACGTTGATCACAAGCCAAACAATTACGATTATATTCAGGAAAAATGCGAGACATTGGAACTTTTAACATGTGTCTGTTTCAAATAATATTCACAAATGATCCACCGTAATAAAATTATTGTTGTCAGTTATTTGAGAAATATGAGTTTGAAATAAATGCAGCCCTCGAATAAACGCCTCCCTTAAATAAACGCTGCATTGGACACACTCAAAATTTAATAAACACTGCTGCATTCAATCAAGCAAATACATTACCAGTACCCGAAAACCATATAAACTCTTAATACTCAGAAAAATATGCAAACAAAGTGATTTCCACCTCACCTGTTTCCAAATAGTAGGTCCATGGCACCATTTTCCAGTTGTCCCAAATCTGATAAAATCTTTTAAGAGTTTAAATGGTTTGGGGGGATGCAGCCTCAAAATTAGAGACGTTTGTATGGACTTTTAACTACCGGTATGCTTTAAAGTCCGTAACTTGGTCTCTGTTCAACCTAAAAGCATCAAACTTGGACAGATGGCCAATCTCAATGTTATCTTTCATGTGATGATGTCAATTTATCGATTGGTTCAAATTTGGAACACGGCCCAGTTCCCCTGAGCAGTTCAGGAATGGCCTATATGAATACTCTAAAATCTTTGCATGTACTATACATGTACATGTAGGTTTCAATCTACACTCTACAAACTACCAAGAGTGATATAGTGAGAAATTTTAGAGCTGTCTGTGTACATGTGACGCACAATTCATGCATCTTTAAGGTTTCCCTTGACTTACAACATCATACAGCTCCTTTTAGATCTGCTTCATCAAAACCAGAGTTTTTTTTTTTTTTAACTAACCAACAGAAGACTTCCTCAAGTTGCTGCCATACTTGTAATTCACTGTCCACACTTTTGTTTATGCCCAGCTTTCCAATCTTGCACTTGGCATTTGCGACAACAATAGTACGCATTTTTGCAGCTACCACATCGTTTGAATTCACCAGCTTTTTCCTCCTTTTTTCCACAGGTTGGGCAGGTATGTAGATCAGACTTCGATGTATCTTTCTTTTGTTGAACCTCAACAAATCCTTGGCACAAGCTAATGATAACCAAAGGATAGACGTTCTGGCAAACTCTCTTACACATTAAGGCTAATCGCGGACATGAAGAAAACTTTTCTTTTTCAATTGAGTTCAAAGTGGTATTGATGTATTCAAAATTGAAAGCTACCATGCAACCAACATTGTCCCCATCTTGGTCCTGACACATTTCTTCATTCATGACAATATTGCCAGTGGAATCACACTTGTAGAAAGGCACTGGGTTGTTCTCACTAGACAAAATGTTGACAAAAGTGTTGTAGAACTTTTTAGCATCTTTACAAGAACATAAACCATCTGTGCAACAATCTGGAATAAAAAGCTCAGACATGTTCTCTGCTTTGTTTGCTTTTTTCTCATCATCTGAAGTGTGATCATCCCTTCTTGTTGATTTTTTCAAAACAAGACCTTGGCCTTCGAGATTTCTCTGTTGACGACTATATATCTTTCTCATCTTTTCAAAGGTTTCATCACAAGTCTTGAGTAACACCTTGGAGTCTGTTGTCAAGATCTTTTGTCTCTTGGCCTCGGGAAGTCGAGTCCACTTGCCTTGGAACTCAGATGCAAAAGAAGGAATCATTGTCTTTGATAAAAGGTCAAAAGCAACATCTTTCTCGCTTTCTCCCCCAGCAAGTTTTTCTTCTTTGGTATCATTTGCTATCTTTTGGATATCATAAACAAGGAGGCCAAGCCTTACACGAAAAAAATCACATATAGTGATGATCTGATTTTCTTTAAGCTTACTTTCACAGTGCTTGAGTAAGGCATCCCTTAAAATTGATTCACATGAACGTGAAAACATAGGCAAATCCAGTTCTCCTTTGCCTTTATTTGATAGAAGTTTAACGATAGCTGGAATGGTTTGTGCTTCTGTAGCTTCTTTCATTTGCCTTGTTGGCTTGATTCTCCAGTAGAACTGATTAAATGAATGTGCCAGAAATACATGAAGAGCTTCTTTGAAGCAATGTGTTGCTGAGGTTTCAAAGTCATGATTACAACCAAACTTTGAAATAGCAAACAGCAACTTAGCCATATTATCACGAACGTCTTCAGAACCAAATTCAGCATTGCCATCCCTATCAACACATGTGCGCCCATACGGTTCCCTAATAGAGTCTAGATTTCTTACATACACAGGACCAGAGCAAACATCACACTTGTTTACACGTAATGTTCTGGCATCAGGCTTTGGACATCCATCAAAGAAGCTGTCATTTGACAGGTCGTTATGTGTCGTATTAAAAATGACATCAATAGCAGGATTTTTTATGTCCAGAGGGTTCCCCATTTTCCGGTTGTCCTCAAGCCTGTTCCAACAATGAACCATAACAGCAGCCTTTTCTAGATTCCCTTTCCATATGTACCATAAGGCTTGCTGTTTGACCATGCCACCGAATCTCTCGTAATTCTCTGGAGTGCTAAATTTCATTGCAGCTAATTTCTTCCAGTTGTCAGCATCTTCGTAAGCTTTAAGTGCCCATCCTAAATGTTGTAACATTCCCGTTGGATCATTATCAAAATCAGTGGACGAACTGGAAGGCCAGTTTGGTGGGGCGGGAGGAAACGGACACTCGTGGAATTCAATTTCAACTTCATCAATAGACCACAAATTCAAGTCCTCTGACAAACTGTCACGAGCTTTCGTAATATCGCGACCTGAAAGACTTCTTAACTTTATACGAAAGCAATCCTCTGGAGAGGAATACCGACTATAATGTGCCACTCGCCTGAAATAATCAAAGGCGTTTTCTGTTTCACTATCTGGAAAACGAAATCCTTTCTTCATCGATTTTACATACAGAGGGAGCAAAAATAGTGCCGCTACATCTTCCACTGGTCCAATAGCCATCCCTATACGTTTTTCTTCAAGCGAGGCAATCTGTGTTTGTAGGAAGCGAACAGCTTCGTTTTCTTCAAGATTTACTTGACTAAAGCCGTCTCGAAACTCACCTCCAACGTATCCCAAGATGGAAGCAAAGTCGAACGTTGAAGGTTTGCTATTTTCGCTGGATCTCTTAAAAAGCGCGTTAATAGGTACATCTCCTCTGGCATCTATATTAGCCACACATGCTAGGCCATGTTTGGACTTTAACAGTGAAGCTAAAGAAAATCCCCCAAGTGTCTTGTTTTTAGACCGATCCTTCTTCACTCTTGACGCCGCCATGGCTGTAGACCATAAGTGTGCCTACGGTGGATAGTAAATATGGGTATACATGACGGTTAAAGGATAACGTATGAATCTTATTTGCATATTTTCGGGGACGCGGGTAGTACTTGGTGTAAGACCTAACTAGTATGTCCCCAGTTACACCCATGCACTACCTATGACCCTGCAGTATGACCCTGCAGTAGCTGTAGTACCTGTAGTACATGTAGTTGCGGTAGTAGCTGTAGTAGCTGCAGTACATGTAGTAGTTGTAGTACCTGTAGTACATGTAGTTGCTGTAGTAGCTGTAGTAGCTGCAGTACATGTAGTACCTGTAGTACATGTAGTTGCTGTAGTAGCTGTAGTAGCTGCAGTACATGTAGTACCTGTAGTACATGTAGTTGCTGTAGTAGCTGTAGTAGCTGTAGTAGCTGCAGTACATGTAGTACCTGTAGTACATGTAGTAGCTGTAGTACATGTAGTAGTTGTAGTAACTGTAGTACATGTAGTTGCTGTAGCTGTAGTAGCTACTACAGGCACTACAGGTATTACAGCTACTACAGCTACTACAGGTGCTACAGGTACTACGGGTACTACGGGTACTGCAGGTACTACGGGTGCTACAGCTACTACAGGCACTACAGGCACTAGAGCTTCTGCAGGGTCATACTGCAGGGTCATAGGTAGTGTATGGGTGTAACTGTGGACAAAATAGTTAGGTCTTACACCAAGTACTACCCGGGGACGCCATGGTTTATTCTTCTTGTTCCCAGATTCCATCGTTACTGGTCATAATAGCCCTTTTCACGGTACATTTTCACGGTTAGTTTTTCTCATTTGCATTATAATGTAATCTAACATGTATGTGAGGCAATTTCGGGCTATGTTTGGTGGTTTTAACCCTAAATTGCCTCGCATCCACGTTAGATTTCATTGTAATGCAAATAAGAAAAACTAACCGTGAAAAGGGCTATTCCGTGTCCAAAGTGCGAAAAGCAGGCGTTACAAAAGGTGAGGAAAATGGCCACGTGGTCAACACTACGTACAAACCCATGGAACAGACATGGGTACAAATATGCCAATATCTTCATGGCTAAGGTTGAAAGCGACATTTTAAACCAAAGCGCACCAAAACCGCTCGTTTGCATGGAAACGATATGTAGGCGACATATGGTCCCCCTAGACTTTGAACAGAGAGGAGATAATGCAGTTCATTGAACAAGCAAACAAACACCATCCCGCAAATTAAATTAACGGCTGAATTTTCAGATACAGAAACAACATTTCTGGATACAAACATTTACAAAGGCGAAAGATTCGAGAGCAATTCAGTCCTTGATGTGCGCACGCACCTCAAACCAACTGAAACATTTCAATGAACGCACTTTTCCTCGTGGCACCCACCGGGAGTCAAAAAAGCCTTCATCAAAGGTGAGGCTCTGAGAGAACGAACTCTTCTAAAAGACATTTGAAGGGCTCATCTAGAATTTTAGATCACGCCTACGTGAAAGAGGTTATCCCAAGAATCTTGTTCAAAGGATCCTCTAAGAAGTGCAATTTAAAAACAGGAAACTGGCACTCCTTGAAAAACCTTAAGAGAGAGAACGAATCTTGCTTTCGTTACCCAATACCACCCAACAGTGACGAACTTAAAACAAATCCCTTCGAAAGACTGGCATTTAATAGAGCAACAACCATTGCGCAAAGAAATCTACCAAAACCCACCCCCTCATTTGTTACAAAAGAGATATACAATCAAAGATATACTCGTGAAAGCCATATTACAAAACTGTAGGGCTAAAACACGCGCTAGGGAGTCGTGTAGGTTCACAGGCGCCCCAAGCTCAGTGTGAGGGAAAGCCAACAACAATATAAGCATTTGTATGGGAATCTCGATAAAAGACTTGAGAAGATAATCATACGAAAAATTCTCAATTAAAAAGCCTAACCTTATTGCTACACACGAAGGAGGCGTGACTGTAATTGGACGAGCGAGGCAATGCAGCCACGCCGGGACCCAGGGGGATAAAACAGGTGTCGTTAAAAAGTTTAACCGTCCAATATTGCTGAGAAATCTACCTGCCTAAGATGTTTTTGGTTCCGATCGAGTAAACAAACTACTGCCTGAGGTCGCTCGCAGGACTGCTATTGCTTTGTTGTTGGGTTGAAATGAAAGTTTAAATTTAGACTCCACTACACAACATCAACAGACAAAATGTAAAGGCAAATAAGTTTATTTTGGGACGGCTTGGCGAGAACCAACCATAAAAGTACGTATAAAATACAGCAGTAGGTAAATAACTAGTGTA
>NC_090892.1:43163763-43173763 GCF_036669925.1 Montipora capricornis
GGGCCCTATCGCAGGTTTCCTTTGCTCCGGATTTCCAACCTTTTTTTCTCCGGAGAAATGCCCTGCGAACGAGGTTTCCGGATTTCTACCGTGCTCTGCCTATGGCATAGCCTACCACGCAGACACTCTTAGGGCTGCCTCACGCGTTCCTCCCCCATGAGCGTCTGCTGAAATGCGCTGGAATTTACTTAGACCGATCACACCGGACTTCCAGATTCTGGAAGTGCACTTAAGACCCGGGGAAATTTGTAAGAAAATGGGCTTCGTGTGTTGGGCATTTAAAATCGTTGACTTAAAATATTTTTCAAAGAGAAACTGGAGCGTATTAATTTCATGTTTTGGCTTAAATGTTTGCAGCTCTTGACAGAATGAATACGGTAGAATACGTATGGTTGAAACCGTAGTTTTGCTCCCGTGCGATTCAAAGCTATAGGTAGTGTTACGTCCTCGCCGCCATGTTGGTGGGGGAAAAACAATATCTCTCATTAGTTCCTTTTGTTCGTCCACCAGCAATTGTACATTGCTGCATTGTTATCTGTGTCTCTAGAGATTGGTTGCAAACCACTGATTTGTGGCGTTCGCTTGGGATTGATATGATATTTACATTTCTTTCCGCGCTATTTCAGTGGCTTTATTTTTTCAAATCGAAGAAACACTGAGTGCGAACGCTAAAATGTCACGTGTCTCCAAACGAAGGAAAAGGTCCTGGGAATGAGATATTTTGGCGCGAAACAGCTGGCAAGCGTCTTCCGAAAACGAGAAAATGGCGTACTGATATCATGAGGAATTTTCTCCAAGAATTTTGTTGGAATACCAGCATGGCCTAGTTTATGTATCGAATGTGGATGGAAGAGGTATTTTCTCGATTTATGGAGTCTTTAAAAGAGGGGACAAACCTGCAAAGATGACCTACAGCCTTGTTAACATTCTGTGTTATGTCGGAGGAGAAATTCTTGATGGCTTCGTCTTTGAAAAACTTAATGAATGTGAGTTGGTGCCATTACTTGAGAGCAATTTCCGAATGGCTTTGGGAAAGGTATTCGTTCAAACACTCCCAATTGAGGAAGACGCAAAGCTATTGGTCCTTCCATGCTACGAGAAAGCGAAAATGAGAGGGGTTGATATTTTTCCAAACCACAAAGTGCAACGCAGTTTTGAGTTCTACGAGAGCGTTTCTCGTTTCTGCACCTTCAGCAGTGAAGAAGAGTTGGTGTTAGCTAAGGGTGGAAGCGACGTTAAGAGGCCACTTACCCGTTTCGACTAATAATCAGAGTAGAAGAACCTTAGCATGGAAGAAGATGGCATTAGAAAAGTCCAGCAACTCTGTGAACTTTGAAAGATTGACAGTCATGGCTTGACACCAAGCTTTGAGGCTTACATGGAAAGGAGATCAGAAGGTGGCTATTACAATGCTGGACTCATTCAAAAGAATCCAGGGTGATCAGAATGAAAAGAGAATACTGCATGCCAAGATTCCAGTTGTAGAACTGTTTCTGAACCAAACTCAAATTAAGCTGGCGAAAATGGGAGAGTGTGAAGGTCAGCTCAGTAAGGTTGATTTTCAACAGTCAGGAGAACATGTCTGCAAAACATGTCATGCAGCTGCCAAAAGAGTGACAAATAGTGCCTCCCCAGGAACTTGGCTTTTAACATGTGTGGAAAAAGATGGGAAAGGGAAGATAGGAGCAGATGCAACAAGACGAAATCTCAATACAGCTCTTGCCATAGGCATAGTGAAGAACATTAAGAGTAAGACGGCTTTCAAGACCATGTCGTATTAATGATGCAGTGCACTCTTTTGTTGATGCCATCAACTGTGAGAGGTTTGAGCCTTATGAATGAGCAAAATCATGCACCACAATTTTGGAAGAAATGATGGTCAAGCATTGTAAAGAAGAGCTCTCGGAAGCCATCATCACTGATATTGGCCAACTTTTTCAGAAAGCATTTGAATGTCAAATTATCCAAAGTATTCAGAGATTTGAGAAAGTACCACAGTATGCAGACAGAGGAGTCAGAGCTTCCATGTATCAACTAACTGCTGTTTTGACAACAATGACTGTTGCACCTTCAGTTGTGAGCCATTTCTTGTTCAAATGGAAAAGCAAAACAGATTTGGATAAAAAGAAGTCTCTTTCTCTAAACGTTTCTGATTTTCTTGCTGCAACAAAGAAAGTTTACAATGGTTACTCAAAGAAAGATCTTCCTCTTTGTGCCAAAGAAGACAACTATTTAGCTCAATCACCCGCAGTCTACAACACGAGAGATTGTACATGCCAAGACCTGGAAAATTTTCAAGATTATGTTGTTGAGTTATTGTCTGGTGTACAAAATCCTGTTTCTCTCCTCAGTTGTTCTGTGGAAGGGTGCAGCACTATTCATGGATAACTGTGAAGAGCTAATTAAGGACATGATTTTCTGCCATGATTTAATATGTTTATGAAGAGATATTGGATAGTGACAACTGGGAAGAGTTTGCAAAATGCCCTCGGCTTGCAGGATTATGTATGCAACTTTGCCTGTGGTGAGCTTTACTCTGCTTAAGGTAAACATCTTTTTAAAAGCCTCCTAAGAACTTTGCAGTGAAGTTACAAATTTTGTCTTAAGCTTGAAATCACCTGCATGTTTCCAAGTCTTTAACAATAAATTGTTTGACTGCCTAGCTCTTGGCTTCTTTTTTTTTATCTCAAAAACCAAAGAAGAAAAGAATATCATACACTATAATGGTAAATAGAGCGAAGGCTGATTTTAAAGAGTAATTTAAAATAAGAATTTAAAGAAACAATTTGAGTTAAGATTCAAGTTTTGTTTTTGGTATTTGTGTTTTGAAGTGTTCACCAAATTGACTGTTCTGGATCTTAAATGAAGACATTATTATTAAAAACTAGATCATTGGATTTGGATAATGCAATCCTAGAGTTTTGATTGACTTAGTCATCATGGTACATGAGCTATGATATCATGCTCTACAAATGTCAGTAACTTTGCGCATCAGTTTTTGTTTCTACAAAATAAAGTAGGGAAGATTTATCTATAATTTGTGGGCGTCTTTAAAACAATTATTATTATTCTACTGGCGCTTGTTAGATATGAGGTGATTATAGCCAACCCAGCGCTCTGCGCCTCATTGGCTATCTACATGTATCATCTCATATCCAACACACGGTTATGGAATAATAATAATGTTAATTATTGTTAAAATAGTATGTGCGACACATATATATATATATATATATCGCCTTTGTTAATATATACATATATATATATATATATATATGTTGCTGTACCTGCTGCACCAAATGAGCTATCAAAGCCATGGAGCTGGGTAATTGTAACCGAGTTCAATTTATACCCCGTAAGGAGGGGATGAAATTATTTCATTTATGACAAATAGGCCTAATCAGTCAGCGGCCTATCACAACTGGGCTAACCTGCGATCAGGGTCTATTTTAGTCCCGGGATTTTACTTTCGCGATGTACGTACTGTGGAATTGGCGAAACGAAAAATAGAGCCTGACCAAAATCCTCTTCGAAATTCCTTCCGCCCACTTTTTTGGATTGATTTACATGTCCTTCATCGGCCAATCAGATTTATTGCCATTAAAAATGCACGCTATTTTGTTTTGACCAGGGTAATTTACCGTGGGAGGAATTATAAACGAATTCGAAAGTTAACTTTGGCTTCAATTTGAGAAAAACACATTTAAGGCATGGGGAAAGTTACTTTCTGTACCTTTCGACGACTATATTGTGGCAAAACAGTATACAAAACATGCAAAACATGCATTCATGTATCAGCATATATACGTCCTTTGTCTTATCCAGGAAACCAAAATGCATCGGCTTTCATTGCCATTTGAAAGAACCAGCTATTTAGCTTTCAAAACACCAGGGAAGTGAGTGCCAAAGTATTTTCAACCTCACGGCCACAGAGCTCGACAACGGAATCGCTAATTTCACTCTTTCCAGAGATTCAAACCCGATTTTGGACAAGTTATGAGATATCTATTTTTGATGGCATATCTCCATTTATACAAATAAAATCAAGTTGCACCGTCCACGCATTGTAAGGAAAAGAGGCAGCAAATTTCTTCGTATGCTAACGGCGGATCAGTTTCGAGGACTTCGCGAGAGCTGCGCGATGGGGTTTTCACTTCCGGCGTTTTAACAGCCAATCAGATCACGAGAATTTTGCCGGAATTTTTGAGAGACTTCTGGTCAGGCCCAATTTTAGGGAGCAACGCGACATATGAGAACATATGGGCGAAGCTAAAAATGGGCCCTATCGCAGGTTTCCTTTGCTCCGGATTTCCAACCTTTTTTTCTCCGGAGAAATGCCCTGCGAACGAGGTTTCCGGATTTCTACCGTGCTCTGCCTATGGCATAGCCTACCACGCAGACACTCTTAGGGCTGCCTCACGCGTTCCTCCCCCATGAGCGTCTGCTGAAATGCGCTGGAATTTACTTAGACCGATCACACCGGACTTCCAGATTCTGGAAGTGCACTTAAGACCCGGGGAAATTTGTAAGAAAATGGGCTTCGTGTGTTGGGCATTTAAAATCGTTGACTTAAATTCTTTTCAAAGAGAAACTGGAGCGAATTAATTTCATGCTTTGGCTTAAATGTTTGCAGCTCTTGACAGAATGAGTACGGTAGAATACGTATGGTTGAAACCGTAGTTTTGCTCCCGTGCGATTCAAAGCTATAGGTAGTGTCACACGTTACGTCCTCGCCGCCATGTTGGTGGACGAAAAAAATATCTCTCATTAGCTCCTTTTGTTCGTCCACCAGCAATTGTACATTGCTGCATTGTTATCTGTGTCTCTAGAGATTGGTTGCAAACCACTGATTTGCGGCGTTCGCTTGGGATTGATATGATATTTACATTTCTTTCCGCGCCATTTCAGTGGAGTCGTCTCGTTTGAATAACCCCATTTCTTGTAGTCCTTCGGCTGAACTGATTTAATTAAGGTTTGCTTTATTTTTTCAAATCGAAGAAACACTGAGTACGAACGCTAAAATGTCACGTGTCTCCAAACGAAGGAAAAGGTCCTGGGGATGAGATATTTTGGCGCGAAACAGCTGGCAAGCGTCTTCCGAAAACGAGAAAATGGCGTACTGATATCATGAGGAATTTTCTCCAAGAATTTTGTTGGAATACCAGCATGGCCTAGTTTATGTATCGAATGTGGATGGAAGAGGTATTTTCTCGATTTATGGAGTCTTTAAAAGAGGGGACAAACCTGCAAAGATGACCTACAGCCTTGTTAACATTCTGTGTTATGTCGGAGGAGAAATTCTTGATGGCTTCGTCTTTGAAAAACTTAATGAATGTGAGTTGGTGCCATTACTTGAGAGCAATTTCCGAATGGCTTTGGGAAAGGTATTCGTTCAAACACTCCCAATTGAGGAAGACGCAAAGCTATTGGTCCTTCCATGCTACGAGAAAGCGAAAATGAGAGGGGTTGATATTTTTCCAAACCACAAAGTGCAACGCAGTTTTGAGTTCTACGAGAGCGTTTCTCGTTTCTGCACCTTCAGCAGTGAAGAAGAGTTGGTGTTAGCTAAGGGTGGAAGCGACGTTAAGAGGCCACTTACCCGTTTCGACTAATAATCAGAGTAGAAGAACCTTAGCATGGAAGAAGATGGCATTAGAAAAGTCCAGCAACTCTGTGAACTTTGAAAGATTGACAGTCATGGCTCGACACCAAGCTTTGTGGTTTACATGGAAAGGAGATCAGAAGGTGGCTATTACAATGCTGGACTCATTCAAAAGAATCCAGGGTGATCAGAATGAAAAGAGAATACTGCATGCCAAGATTCCAGTTGTAGAACTGTTTCTGAACCAAACTCAAATTAAGCTGGCGAAAATGGGAGAGTGTGAAGGTCAGCTCAGTAAGGTTGATTTTCAACAGTCAGGAGAACATGTCTGCAAAACATGTCATGCAGCTGCCAAAAGAGTGACAAATAGTGCCTCCCCAGGAACTTGGCTTTTAACATGTGTGGAAAAAGATGGGAAAGGGAAGATAGGAGCAGATGCAACAAGACGAAATCTCAATACAGCTCTTGCCATAGGCATAGTGAAGAACATTAAGAGTAAGACGGCTTTCAAGACCATGTCGTATTAATGATGCAGTGCACTCTTTTGTTGATGCCATCAACTGTGAGAGGTTTGAGCCTTATGAATGAGCAAAATCATGCACCACAATTTTGGAAGAAATGATGGTCAAGCATTGTAAAGAAGAGCTCTCGGAAGCCATCATCACTGATATTGGCCAACTTTTTCAGAAAGCATTTGAATGTCAAATTATCCAAAGTATTCAGAGATTTGAGAAAGTACCACAGTATGCAGACAGAGGAGTCAGAGCTTCCATGTATCAACTAACTGCTGTTTTGACAACAATGACTGTTGCACCTTCAGTTGTGAGCCATTTCTTGTTCAAATGGAAAAGCAAAACAGATTTGGATAAAAAGAAGTCTCTTTCTCTAAACGTTTCTGATTTTCTTGCTGCAACAAAGAAAGTTTACAATGGTTACTCAAAGAAAGATCTTCCTCTTTGTGCCAAAGAAGACAACTATTTAGCTCAATCACCCGCAGTCTACAACACGAGAGATTGTACATGCCAAGACCTGGAAAATTTTCAAGATTATGTTGTTGAGTTATTGTCTGGTGTACAAAATCCTGTTTCTCTCCTCAGTTGTTCTGTGGAAGGATCCATCACTTTAAGTGCAGCACTATTCATGGATAACTGTGAAGAGCTAATTAAGGACATGATTTTCTGCCATGATTTAATATGTTTATGAAGAGATATTGGATAGTGACAACTGGGAAGAGTTTGCAAAATGCCCTCGGCTTGCAGGATTATGTATGCAACTTTGCCTGTGGTGAGCTTTACTCTGCTTAAGGTAAACATCTTTTTAAAAGCCTCCTAAGAACTTTGCAGTGAAGTTACAAATTTTGTCTTAAGCTTGAAATCACCTGCATGTTTCCAAGTCTTTAACAATAAATTGTTTGACTGCCTAGCTCTTGGCTTCTTTTTTTTTATCTCAAAAACCAAAGAAGAAAAGAATATCATACACTATAATGGTAAATAGAGCGAAGGCTGATTTTAAAGAGTAATTTAAAATAAGAATTTAAAGAAACAATTTGAGTTAAGATTCAAGTTTTGTTTTTGGTATTTGTGTTTTGAAGTGTTCACCAAATTGACTGTTCTGGATCTTAAATGAAGACATTATTATTAAAAACTAGATCATTGGATTTGGATAATGCAATCCTAGAGTTTTGAGTGGCTTAGCTGTCATGGTATATGAGCTATTATAGCATGCTCTACAAATGTCAGTAACTTTACGCATCAGTTTTCTTGTTTTTACAAAATAAAGTCGGGGAGATATATCCATAATTTGTTGGTGTTTTTAATAAAACAATTATTATTATTCTACTGGCGCTTGTTAGATATGAGGTGATTATAGCCAACCCAGCGCTCTGCGCCTCATTGGCTATCTACATGTATCATCTCATATCCAACACACGGTTATGGAATAATAATAATGTTAATTATTGTTAAAATAGTATGTGCGACACAAATTGAATAATCAAGTGAGTTTATCTTTGATCTTTGAAATGAAAGGGAATGCCAGTTTGTTTTTCTCTGTTTGCTGAGAGGTGAATACTACTTGCAAATCACGTTTGAGCTGGCCAATCAGAATGCACGGAAAGCACTTTTCACATGTACATATATGGGCCACCTTTGATAGCCTTCAGTTTGTTTACAAAGCAGAGAAACTCAATAGGCAAAATTTAAGCAATAATTGGGACATGAAAACATACCCCCGGTATGTCATTGCCCTCATAAACTAACCCCAATACATAGCAGTGATAGCAGAACTGCAAATTTTGGTTATTTCTTGCTGTAATATTCTAAATTAAAGGTGAAGATGATTGCAAATTTCATGGATACACTGTGCAAAGAAGGTTCCTCCCAAGAAATGAGCTACTGCACATGTTGTGGAAAAGTGGCTTGTGGAGATAGTGTGTTAAAGAAATGCAACGCTTGCAAAGCTCTTGTCTACTGTTCCTCAGAATGCGAAAAGAGAGATTGAAAGGCTGGTCACAAACAGGAATGTCGCTTCCTCAGAAAACCATAATCTTGTTTTGAGGTAAGACTTGTTTTTCTCTTTCAATTTTTTTAGAGTTTGTAGTGGTTGAAGTTTTTGTACTATAGTGTTTTTAAATAGAACTACTCAGAAACCTTGCATAAACTGCATTTAAGACTCATGATGAGATGTGTCCTCTGTGGCCAAAAAGCCTTAAAATGTTCTGCTTGCACAATTTTTGTTCTACTTTTCAAAATAATGCTAACAGAAAAAATTAAGGGCACCACTTCTTATTGCCCTTAATCCTTTGTATTATACTTACACTTATACTAAATTTACCAAATAAAAGAAATAAATTATTTTTTAAAAGCCTTATCACCTATTATAATCCATCAAACATTTTTGCTCTCGCACAATATTGGTCTAAACGCGTCACTTGACCGAATTTTCGCTACCTAAAACTTTGTAATTCAATTAATTTCACGATGGGGCAACTGTTCGCTTTTGTGACAGAAGGAGAAATAAAAGTGGTGGTCGATAAAGCGGTACCAGAAAACAGCAAAAGAGCTATGATGCCACTGACCCTGGGGGCTGGGACCAGCTCCCAACGTCGCTGGCTTCATAGCTCAGTTGGTCAGAGCGTTGCACCGGTATCGCGAGGTCACGGGTTCAAAACCCCGTTGAAGTCCTGAAAATTTTCAGGCTTCCCTACGCAATTGCTAAAATTGTGTCCGTAACTGGGCGGATCATAGCTTCATTTGATTTCATATCCGAAGTTGGAAACTACATCTATGGTGTTAAGAACCCATTTCCGAGTTGCTGCATGCCTCAGTTTCAAAGCGAATCCTGGTGCACAACCATTCAAATGGAAATGAGTTTCGTATTCTTATGCAAATCAAACTCATTTCCCTTGCAATAGTTGAGCACCAAGACTCACTTCGAAACCGAGACAAACAGCAACTCGGAAATGGCCCATTATATTATAATTACAAATAGATAAAAAATAGATGAATGTTTAACGTAAAGAATGATATTGACTAAATTATTGACAAAACTTCAAAGAAAAATATAAAATCTAAACATTAAAATAAGCATGCCTAAAAAGTTGAATTCTGTCTTAAATGTAATAATGTTATTAATAGCCCCTAAGGCCTGGTGGCAAGGCGTTCCATAAAACGGGACCAGCAACTGAAAAGGCTTTATCTCCACTGGTCTTGGCCGATTTTAGTGCGGGCCAGGCAAGAGTATGATTAATATTTGATATTAAATTATAATTAGAGTCTTTAGAAATTAAAGATTGCTAAGATAGGCTGGTGCAAGGCCATGAAGAGCTTTAAAAGTTGTTAAATTGAACTCAAGCAGTATGTCGTTAACTATTTTAAGCAGCGACGTCTCAGTACTGTGTGATTTCCTATAAGCCGACTGCAATACAGGGAACAGTTCGTTATCTGTAACGTGGGTGTACAACTGGACAAATACTGCCCTCTCAGTGATCTTGGATACAAATAATAGATTGCTGACTGGTCGGAGGTTCTTGTAAGCAAAGTCCTTGGTGCCCTTTTTAAGCAAAGGGTTTACTATCGCTTCCTTCTACTCGGAAGGGAAGTGTGCAATAGACGAAGATGCATTTACCATTTTCGTGATTACGGGAAGTAAAACCTCTAATGAGCCACAGACCGGATTTGTCGAGAATGGATCCAATACGCACGACTTTCTGGCAGAGTTCTTTATAAGGTCACACACGTTGTTGTATGAGCCCCATATCTCAGTTTACAGAGCAACTTTCAGTTTACATAGCAACTTTCGTATTGCACTCTATGACCTATTTAAGCATTTGTGATTGAACAATCAGAGACGTGATATGCTACTGAGTATGCGATAAAAGCGAGTAACATTGGTTGGTGC
>NC_090892.1:43178763-43236263 GCF_036669925.1 Montipora capricornis
CTTGACTTCAAATGCAACCGGTACCTAAGGCTTGCATGCAAGTGGTGAAAAATTTAATGCCTGTTGCTGACTCTTAAGGCGATCGCCCCGTCTCCTTGGCGCTCAAATAAGAAGTTTATAGGTATTTTCTTCACTTTTCACCAGGGGTATCCCTTTGGATCGGATCTTGTCTAGCCTCAGGCAGTGTTTGGTATGAATTAAGGGCGCGTTGTTGGGTGCCGTCATCACACAGCGGCGCTTATTAATCATCCAGGCTTGCTTGACCCTTAAAACCGTGATTACGATGTGTTTTCATTTCTGAATTGTTTGTTATGAAAAACTTTGCTGTACAAGAGGACGATTAGCAAAGCAAACAAGCTACCTTTATGGGATGAAGCATAATGCGGAAGTTAGGAGCTTGGAGTCGTTTCAAGAAAGTGGTAGATTGGATGAGATGATGTTTTGTTACAGGACCTTTCACTATCAAAATAACATGCTGTAGATTTGAGTTGTGCTAAATTCCCAATGTGGCGTTGTAAGTGTAATCACTAATTCGAATAAGAGCGACCAGAACCTCAGTCCAATTTTGATGGCATTTCAAATTTCCATCATTGAAAATTAAAAAGAAATTGTTGCTAAGCGCAAGTCAAAGGTTAAGCCGGCTGATGAATTTTGTGATAATTGAGAACGGGAAGAACCTGCCCAAACACAGCAGTCGAATTTTAATTGCTGTGAATTGCGTGCTTCATGATCCACCAACATGCGAGTAATATAAATTTATCTTTGTTAGAACATATGGATGTTTACTTCCAACTGTTGAATTACACACCCATGGAGCCCTTTCTGTTGCGCACCGTAGTGTGCACTGATTTATCTGGGGGACTTATAGCTGTGTGATATAATCCGCAGGGTAACGTTACCGGCTTCCGCACAACATTTCGCGGCTTGTGGTCGAATTTAAAACTAAATTTGGTGAAGTGACTTTCACATCAGCTTGTTTTATTGGATTACATTTTCATGCCAGTCGGCGGTTTTCTCATTTTCTAACGACTTAAAGTTCCCGACCAACAACTTTTTTCCGAATCTGCAAAAACGCTTAATTTTAAAATCCTTTTTCTTTAAACTGAGGTATTTATTATCAAGCCAATGACGAGATGACGTTGGAGCTCTCCCCTTAAACAATTGTATTGTTACTATCGTAATATTTATCAAGCAATTGCGATGGATTGTTTTTGAAACTTATCTGTTTATAGTTGCGTGCCGTCACTAAAGAGATATACGCATAGTGCAGATTGTTTCCTTTTGAGACGTTTAGGAAGTCAAGCCCAGCGTACCTCCTTACCGTATTTGCGGTCAAAAGCGATTTTTTTCATATGGGAAATAGAATTAATGCGTGATTCCAGCACGTCCACACATCAAAATAGTCCACTACACGATGGTGTTATCATATTTAATCAGTAATCTGTTGATTGAAGGCGAAGTGAAATTTTTGTAAGGCTCACAGATTTCTCATGAATATTTTGTACAATTTCGTGTCAATTGAAACAACCGTTCTTTGTAGAACTCGACGGAATTAATACAGTTGTATTATAAGTACAGGACCGGCTTTCACTAAGGCTCCTCATCAAGATATATTACAGTTCTTCGAGTTAACCCTCTAATAAGATAGAAAGGTGCATTACTGGGCCAGGAGGCTTATTGCTATTGTGGGGAACAGTTTTAATTTTTATCAAATTAAGATTATTGTGAAAAAAAAAAAAAGAAAAAGAAAAGACGGAGGAAGGTGTTTGCCGAAATACATCAATGAAAGGTAATAAACGTAGCAGTACCTAAACTTGTAAAATTGCAATGAATTGTACTCCATATTTTTTGTTCGAATCTTGAAATTTATTGTTTACTTGGAGGTTTTTCTATGAGGTAGTTCTGTAAGTTGTTAGCCAATGAGAAGGCTAGCAAGCAAACAAGAAATTTAACAGTTGCCATCTTAGGGAATGAAGTGGCACAACTTAACGGGACAAAAAAAAAAAACAAACTTAGTCTTGTTTCATTTTGTTTCAAACTGTGCGCTATTTACAGTATGACGGTTTCCAATTTGGCTGTTACGAACCATTCTCAGAATTTAACCATTTTTAGCGGACTCAAACAACCTCGTGTTCTCTCCGAGCGAGGCTTTTGTTTCGGAACCGAACTATCAGTCCACGGGAACCAGTAGGGCATGCCATATCTGCGCCCTGGCCCTCTTTTTGGATATGAAGTGATTTGATACGTTGATTTCATGTTTAAAGTCATTGCATTGAACTGTCTTCTTCTCGGCAATTGACACAAAGTAATAGCAATCACTCTTTGCTCGGGTAAGACACACTATCATTAGCACTTAAATGAATTGGACTCACTAGACTCTCGAACACATGTGTTCCAAAACCTCACCGCTGCCGGAAACTTCTTAGCATGAGACAACTGTTCCTCACTGTTGAGTTAGAAGGCAAGTGAATGAAACTGGGCGGATACTATCAATGTCTTATCCAACCGTTTTTCTCAGCGAGAATGGAGGTCAAATAAAAACAGGACCAACTCAAAGATCTGTTTTCGATAATTCGGCATATGATAATTGGTTTTTGCGTTATCCAGCCGTTATAACAGGACACGAATGAATCTTTCAGGTGAGAAGGACCAACTTGATGGTTTGAGAACTGAAATAGTGGCGAAAATGGTTGTGTCTGTGACATATGGTTTTGGTTATGTTTTCAAACGTCTTTGTCAGGACCGAATTAATTTAATATTTTTCTTGGTCAGTTTTTGACTGCTTAAAAAGGATAGTTTGTGGTTTGGAAAAATCAGTGCTTTTTGGTGGAACTTCAGTAAGTCATGTACAGTGTGCCACTTGGGGACTATTATTATGCCCTCCGATTAATCAGTACGATCTGTTTTCTTTGCCAACTATTTGAACTGAGGAGTCCTTACGACCTCGAGACCGTTTTTGCTCGTCATGGATTTGATTTGCCATTTTGATTTATTTTGTATAGTGGCAATCAAGTCTCTGCTAACTGACAGATTAAGTAGTGAGTACATTGAAACATGTTAAAATCAGGATGGCAGTGAGGACTGAGGCGTCCTACACAGTTTCAGAGCTTGCGATTTTAAAAACGACTCTTTACCAATGAAAGCAGTGAAGTTAGCACCACTCTCTTTATATTTTCCCTTTCTTTTATTAAGGGACCTAGAATCTGATATGTGAAGCCATTTGTCTTGTTCGTTTTCTTATCCCATAGAGGTCGAACGGTACATTTCGGAAGGAAGGAATTTTTAAGTTGGTCCTCAAATTTCCCGGTGCTATTGCATTACTGCTCCAGAGTTAACAAAACTAGTATGTCAGGCGTGTAGTATCAGCTTGTTACGAGTATTAATGATATACTGAGAAATGCTAATAGAAAGTAACTCTGGAGTAAATGCCTGCGAACGGTGTTCCGGTACACTGACATGTACTTCCAGAAGTTGAACTGACTTCGGCTACTGTTTTGATTAAGAACGAGCAATAGTAAAACCGTTTTGGGCATCAAAGAACAATATTGACATAGATCTCGAAAACCTAGAAGTTTCACTGTTCGCTTATAAGGAGCACTCAGAAAAAAGCCACAAAAACATTTTTTTCCCTTGTAAACAATCGAGTTATAGTGACACAAATATTTAACAAATTCTCCGCCTCAGGCTTCAAAGGTGAAGCTTTAATTGAGATGTGAGGGCAAAAAGCAAAAAAAAGAAAACAAATTTATTGAGCGATTTGTGGTTTATTTTCCCACGGTACATTTGATCCATATTGACATTTGCTCAATAACAAAAAATTCAAGCTGCAGTCTAAATTGAGCATAAGTGATTGATTACACCAGTGTTGTAATCTGTTTGCTGCTGTTTTAGGAAAGTGGCGTAGAATAAAAGGCAACAGATCAAACAAACATCCTTATCTATTTCTAGACTGAAATCGCCTTAAAGCTTAACTAGAGACTTAACAAAATCTATTATAATAATGGCTAAGAACGGAGACAAACGACTGAAATAGTATTAAAGTGCCTAGGTCACTGGGACCTATTGAACTCGGAGTAAATACCCAAGTAGCCCCATTTTTGCTCTCAAAAAAATGTCAATATTGACTAAAACTTTCAGGTAAGCTATTCGTAATAGGTGTCTGTGGGAACTTCTAGACGTTCTTTTCCCACGGTAGATAAAATGGAGAATTCGTGCGTTTCCAACTCTTATGTGGCGCGAACTTGATTGCGTAGGTGAACAACTTGCCGGTAGCGGCAAACTAGTAACAACCTTTGACGTGCGAGAAAAGGTCAGTTTATACTAAGGTGGAAATAATCCGTGTTCGAAATGCAAGCATTGGACTGTTGTTTATACTCTTCAGAAAAGATGTCCAGAATGTTATTTCTCATCTTAGCAGAAGGCACCTGTGCTCGCGTGCTATAAGTAATAGTGTTCGTGAGGTTTTTTTGCGATTAAGAAAGTGGACGTGACATGAGCACTTGCAACTACTCGTTGCTGTGGAGACCAAAATATTTTAGATAACGAAGTTCGATGAAATTGTCTGGAAAGTGTTCCAAAGATAAGCATAGAGCTTTCTGTTCAATCTGGTGATTGTGGTTCCGTTATGCAGGATATTCCCATGGCCTTGCACCCAAATACAAATTCCTCCCTTGAATATCGTGGCCATATAGTCATCTCCTATTTATAGATGATTCGAATCAGGAAATTCGAAAGTGTTCCAACTTATCCATTTCACTTAGTATTTCCTAGCTATGAATCCACGGTCTTGGATTTTGTTGTGGAAATTGAAAAAAAAGGATTGCTCGGCTTGTGTTTTTTATCGTTTGCTTACTATACGTGAAGCTATTCGCAAAGCCTCTTCTATAGCTGTTTCTCCGGACGAATATCATAAAATATGAACTACATCCCTAGCCTCAATTTAGGAGATTTAAATAAAAACGACGGTAATCTCTTAGACTGTCGAATACCGGCTTTTTAGAGACTTTTTACACTCTATTTCCCGACTCAGGATAGGCTATTTTTAGGCCAAAAATGTTTGCTAGACGGACAAATTAAATATCGAAAGAAGATTGAAAAGGCTCAATGTTCCACAGTGAAGGAGAAAGCTGGAAGTTCGTCAAGGAAGGATTACCCAACTGAGCCTTGTGTTTCTGAGACAGCTTTATTCGTGATCTTTTGGAATTCGAGACAGATATAATTTGATCTTGCATTCTTCTCGGTCAAGGCTGTCTCTTCCTTAGTCAGCCATGTGATCTCCAGCTCTTTGACTGCTTATAACGGTAGCTGAATCATCAGTGATCTTCTTGATGGAGTTTTTCTTTCTGGTCCTTTTCAATTGATGTTACTTGTTTAAAGCTTAGACCTTTGTATGATTTGAATTTGCTACTCGACCACTTTTGCCCAAAGCGGTTTTTTTTTACGTTTACAGGTGTATCCAGGTGACACATTCATTAAACAAGACTGTTTTTATTCAATGCGTATCACAGATTAGTCGTGGGCCCACAGACTACATTAGAAATGACGCCCCCTTTTGTAGTTTTACGGGGCCGACATCGAGAGAGAACATCACTCACTGAATGATACCATCTCAAGAGTACCCAAAAAATGTAGAAAATCCAAAGCGGAGCAAAGCAGGCATATTTCTGAATTGAATCAGGCATTAACATAAGATTGGCATATCTGTAGTTAAGCAATGACGCCAGGATGAAGAAGTGAACCAACACCACCTTCATTCTTATGTCACTCCGAACATGGTTAGCCAGGTGTTAAACGGAAAAACTCGATCATCGGAAGGAAACTTTTACTTATAGAAACAGTCAAAACAAGGCCACGTTCACTACCGCAGCTCTTGACCCTAAGACCTTTCTTTGTCTGCAGCTAACACGTTTGATAATTGCTATGCTTGAAGCGTTCCGTGCAATATCAAAATGCCTGATAGCTGTGGTGTGATACTGAATTTAATACCCCTTTTGATGACATGCTAACCTGGGTGAACCTACGCAGGCTCTGACGCAAAATCCTTTCAAACCTTGTGCAATTCTAAAACAAAATAGCGAAACATCTCCTATTACAATCTAGCCCAAATTCCTTACAGTTGAAACCATTTCTTCACCCTTCTGTGTTTTCGCGCGGGGAACTCTTTGGATCTTTTTCTTTTTCTAAGCGCATGTGACTTATGTCAGCGAAGGACTTAGCAACAATAAGATGAAATTATTCTATTTTCAGTTTCCCTTGTATTTTTAGCTCAGCTTCAACCTTTGCTCGCTAACGAGTGCAAAGGATAACTTTATCCACTCGCTCTTGTCATAGACAAACCACCATTCAGGGGGAAAAAAGGAGAGAAAATTGAACAGTTCGACATTTAACGTTTTATTCAATCAATTGCACTGGAAAACCCAAAGGAAGCGATAAGGAACTGACAAGCTATCCATAAGTCAATCAACGAGACGTGAGTGCTGACTACAAGTTATGTTAATCTACTATTCATTATCGCTACAGATAAGCCCTTGGACAGTCACGCCTACTGACAGTGCTGTCAAAGAACAGCCGAATCAAATCTCACAGATCCTGAGCTCTCATTGTGTGCTGCGTCAGATAGTCTCATAACTTCTGATTATTTCCAGCCCATATCGAAAGCCGATTTTGTGATGAGTCTATTAAATTCCCGAGTGCCCAATAATCTGCTGTCTGCCCGATTCTCTGTGTTCTTTTTCTGACTTTCTAGTGTGACACTCGCAAAGTCTTGAATTTGTCATCTTTGTTTTCTTTCGCGTCAGTTAACAATTACGGTTAAGTTCTTGTTTTTTCAGGGTTTCCCCCTTAATTTTTTCCCTTTTGGATAAAAATTCAAACGTTCAATTAATGAACCAGAAATCATTTATGGACATTAAAAAGCGATGTACCCCACATGTTTCGGGTATTCACTTCTCTCCTTGTCAGTTTTCCAGATGGTTCTCTATTGTCCCCTTAAGGCACAAACTTAACTAAAACACACAGCGCTAGCCTTTCTTAAAACCGATTTGTAGTGTGGATTGTCGGAAATCATTGTCTGAACTGAACATGCCCGGTCAAAGTACCCTCGCATGATTTTGCGATTCAACAATATACTCCGTTACAAGCAATTAGTACTTTCGTTTCGGGCTGTCGCCTCCGCGCCAATACTTTTTGGCAGCAAACACCTTTCATAAGGTGAACAATTGCCACTTGTTGAAATGGTGTTGACAGCAGAAATGATGCAATTGGTTGGAAAGGTAAAAGCCTCTGAAACGGCATCATCGTCGGGTTAATGGAGTAAGTGACTGTGTGTGGCCCAGAGATAGGAGCGCTCACGGTGATTGGCTAGCGGATAAAATTGCATAACCTGGAAGCTATATTAACTGGTGTAATTTGATCAAGGTGACAAACGAATTTACATCTTATTACAGCGTGTCTATCTAGCGCGTGACTCGCACAAATAGCCAGTTATCAATCAAAGTGCATGCAAGGACGCTTTTATCAAATCATTTACGTCCAGGTTGAAAGCGTGCACCTTCGTAGAGAATTACAGGAGCTGTGATGTCAATGTACCCTTATCCCACTAACTCGGCTGCCGCTAACAACAACATGATTGCGCCTATTTACGGAAATCAAGGCTATGAATTTTATCGAGCCGGTGCGTCCCCTTATTCTTCGGTTCATTTTCCCATGTATCCCGCACACGGACAGTATCAAGCGAGGCAAGATCGCCTTTATCCTCCTATACCGCACGCTCAACGTGTACCACATCAGAGACACGAGATGGTCAAACCGCCGTATTCTTACATTGCGCTGATTGCAATGGCTATACAGAGCGCACCAGAGAAGAAAATAACACTCAGTGGAATATATCAGTTTATCATGGACAGATTTCCGTACTACAGGGAGAATAAGCAAGGCTGGCAAAACTCGATTCGACATAATCTTTCCCTCAATGAGTGCTTCGTGAAAGTGCCAAGGGATGATAAGAAACCTGGTAAAGGAAGCTTCTGGAGTTTGGATCCTGAGAGTTTAAACATGTTCGAGAATGGAAGTTATCTTCGAAGAAGAAAGCGGTTCAGAAAGAAGGACAAGACACTATCGGAGAACAACAATACTGCCGAAAACCAAGACAAAAAAGACCACAGCACTTCCGCCGACACGAAGACAACAAGCTCAGAAAGTCCAACAACAACTTCCGCTCCAAAAGAAAAAGCTAAAGAGGGTGAGAAATCTTCCGCCAGCGCGCAAACCGCACGCTCGGAATCTCGTGAATCGTCAAAAACTGACCTTAGTAAGACGCCCGCAGCAAAGGCAAGCCCACCATCCTGCAAAAGAGAGTGCATGGTTGGTTCTGAGGATAGTGAGATGCCAGCCAGTAGATCACCGGGTGAAATTAGCGAAAATCATGGCTCTTCTACGCCGCCATCATTCCCCACAGTTCCACCATGTACCATATACGAAAACGCATACACGATGAACTACCCGTCTTATCCACAGAACAGTCAGCAAGCCAATGGCAGCTACTCGGGTGCACCGTATGCAGTTTGTCACTCGCCTACCTATGCCAGCACTAACACACCCAGTGGAAGAGGCTATGTTCATAGGTACGAGACTCAGATGGGTTCGGACCATCCTGCCATGGTCTCTGGCCGATACTCACCACATCTGACTCATTACAATCAACAAACCACCCAGAATCCGCATGTTGAAGACCTACCCGTGCACCGCCAACATCACGGGCAATACGCTGGCGAGTACGAACCCACAGCACACAGACCCGGACAATGGTACTCTTCTTCAGGCTATTCAGGCAGCGAGCCACCAGTTACGAGCTCCCATGGCAATTGCTTTCCCAATGTGCGCGAGATGTTTGAGTCCCAGCGACTGATCGCTCCCTCTGGACAAGCCAGTGTACCGGCGGCCATGCAAGGCAGTCAAGGTCAGTTTGGAAGTACTAGTGCCTCTTATCACGCATCTGTGGCGTCGGTGCCTCAGTACGCTCTCTGATCAGTCTTTCAAAACAGTTAAGAATAGTTGTCCTTAACTGATACAGGACACTTTGAGGTTTAAGAACGGAAACCTTTCTTACAAAGCTGTTTAGCTAACTGAGTTGGAATTGAACACTCGGGACAGATGTGTACAGAAAACAGAAATATAATATGCTGGCGAGATGTTATTTCGAAGTGTAATGACGGAGAAAATACTATCAAAAGTTAAAGCTACATGCGTGGCACACTAAGAGCTGGGCTTTTCTCATGTAATATAAAAATTTCTTCTTCACCGCCAAGCAGTTTGACAGTTGATTTGAATACTAGTGAAGTTTGTTTTTAGTGAGGCTTAACGCCAACAACGATTGTTTTCTTTCAACTCGCTCATCACAAGTGTTTCTGTGTCACCCACCGTGCTCGCGGTCGGTATGGGTGAAAGAGCATTCAAACCCCGCTAAAAAGCTCGTCGTCTAACCAGGTTTTAAAAACCGCAATCCTGTGACGAAGAATAACACGCAATTCGTGGTTATCAGTTATCTGTATTTGGTTTTGGCGATAGAAAATTTCGCAAATCCTCTAAAAGACGGTCAAGTGGTCAGTCGGTGCAAGGGTGTGTTGATCTATCTCCTTCCAAAGTAGTTTTCAAATCAGACGTAAACTAGCAGTTATGTTTTTGATTATCATTTCAGATCAAGTGCAGGAAAGACCTCGTAAATAAGCGCTTAGGTGTAAATGCCAATGAAAGATTTTGTTTGGATATTTAATGGCGTAGAGTACTATTTTACAAGCTGATTCCGTCTTGTGTAAAATCCTAAGAATAGGCAAAAGCGATTAGTTAACTTAGGGCAAATTAGACATTGTACATTAGAATGTGCTTCTGTTTTTATCCACACGATTTCCCACAAAACAGCATTCCTGTTCTGCCTGATTTACGCGGATTTTTTTTTACAGAATAAATTGCTCCAAGCGTTGGTTATTTTGTCAGGTTTTTTTCTTCCAAGAGCATGAATTCTTTGGATTAAGTAATCAATCACGCACCAAGTTGTATTTAGACCTGCGCCCTTATCCGTTCCCAAGTTGTTCTTGAGGCCTTAACACCGTAAGTGCTACAAAGGGTTCTTTTAACATTAAAGTCTGAACCAACAGAGAGTATGTTGGCGTGGACAACTGTGAAGGAATCCGAGGGGTTAAATCGTGAGAAATTCCACAAGTCCCCAACAACGGAATTAAAGGCTTATAATTCGCAGTAAGATCTCTTTATTGGTTTCACCTCTTCTGTAATCCTATCGTACTTGTCTTTTCATCGCAACCAAGGAACAGGAACTGAGGGTATTTCTTAATAATTTTTACTCAAAGCGTTCACGCAAGAAACAGGAAAAATTATTGCAATCGTGCTGCGTTCATTGTATGGTGATAATACATGGACGCGTGCCTCAAACCACTCGCTGGAGTCTTGATAAGCCGGTCAATCTTTTCATCAGCATTATCTTGCGGCGAGCCAAGTCATGTAATTGCTTCCTCTTTGAAACCCGGACCTTTTTGGAAAAAATTTCATTATTTAATGTTCCTCTCTTTCTTTCGGCGTTCAATCACCGTGTTGCGCAGGAAATCAGGAATCACTTGTTGAGATTTGATCGTTAACACATGCGATAGGCAACTGTGCCCATTTTACGTCTGTTCTCATTGGTGTTGCAATTTTTACAATCTAAGAAAACCCTTACTGGTCTATACACTGCGTGCAACTGGTTTTTGTGGTTTATTGCTGATGTGAAATAATCTCGCTTGAGGTTTCGACGCTCTGTAGTTGAACTAGTTTACTTTTCCGTTTTGCATCAGTTTAGGTGTAATTGTGAACGGGAAATATTTCAAGGTAGTGAAGTAACTTTAAGGAAAGGTCGCACCGCTTCATTTCTTTTATGTCAGTAAACGGATATGATTTCTCCAATTTGCGATAGGCAAATCCTTTTTTACCCCTTTGAAGGGTGGTTATCAACCTTTTGGGCATTCCATGCCACATTTAATGTGCGCCTTTTGCGTTGATTTGTGCTTGGGTTGGTCCTTAGAACGGGGACAGAGTAAGGAAGACCTTGAAAATTGAACATGAAGAATGACTACAGTGACCGAGCAATTAACAGCTAACAGTCGGTGGAAATATACTTCTTTCTGCTCACGAATTTGGCTTGAGGCTGTTGACAAGACAGATGCAAAATGATTTTTTTTTTGGCAAGGCGTAGAGTTCAATATCTCGTGTCCCTACAGTCATTATAAAGGGTCAAAGCTGGAGTCAGGATGTGTGAACCTTTAAATGCAACCGTCGTGTGGTCGACAAAAAAGAAAGGTGTCTTTCTGTGTGACTTGAAGTCACACAGAAATACATCTGGAAATTGAAGTTGTATGTGTGTTTCAGTGTCCTTTACCAGCAATTGAGACACCTCAGTGAAGGGTTGAAGAAAATAGCATGTTCATGCCACTCCCTGCGCTCACATTCAAATCAATCTTGGTTGTCTGTAAGTTGCTGTAATCCATCGTCGCGACCTAAAATCCCCCAAGACAGTTTTGCTTGTTATTAATTTGTTCGAAACGAGACTCGATATTTAGACAATGAAGCTTAATCCCACAACAGTTCAGCTGGAGTCAGATAAAAGTGGTTTCTCTGAGTTGAATGTTTTCTTGTTATTAATAATTTTTTTCATTTAGTCCGTTCTGTTAAACTTTAGGTTCGGATTATGCAATCCCTACCAATTTAAGACGCCTTCTGGTAAAATGGTAACAAGATCACGCTCGAGTCCTTTATTTTGCATTGGAAGAACAGAAAAGTTTCTGTAGACTGACTCATGAGATAAGCCTTGCCGTCGTTTGCATTTTTATCGGGAACTTCGTATAAGCTGCAATATTAAATAACTAAATAAACGTTTTCGTCTTGATAAAGAAATTTCTGATAAACTTTAATATCATTGAAATTGTTGTTGCACCCCAGTTATCACTAAACATTTTTATTTCCTTCACAACTTAAAATAGTTCAAAACGTTCCCAGCGGCTCAGTTTATACCACATCACCATTTTTCAGCTAGCATGATATAATTTTGTCACGTTTTTTTATTACTTTTATCAAATTAAATAACACGATTTCACTGTCTTGCCTGTATGTGTGCTGAGCCCCTTGTTCCAGTAAATATCGTGATTGGATCTCACTCTGAGCCAGAACGTTTTCAGGGAAGAAGGCAATCTAAGTGATTGCCCGGTTTTCGACGTGTTCACTTTTTCCTCTCAGGAATGCTTGATAGCAAACAGCTTCAAAGAATGAAGCGTGCACCTCGGTGAGAATTTCATATCGCAAGGCTCAAGCGCGGAGGTAACATCAATGGCACAATTCAATTGATTTTCTGAAGGTATAAAACACCATGAGATCTCACTCAGTAAAACGTGTTAGAGCAGTCTTTTCGGAATAAAGGACAGTTTATGTGATTTCCCAGTCATCTCACGAATGTCCGAGTGCGAACAGCATCGAAACATGTAACTCGGATAGATTATCAAGCAATGGAGTAATAACAATTGCATAATTTAACTAATAGATATGCAGATATTAGCAGTGCAATACTATGCATGTTCCATTTAAATGTTGATTCTTTGGGTATTTAAATCAATGGCACGTCTCAAAACAATAATGAAGGTACAGTTCCTGAAGAGCTTATGGGTTTTCAAACAGATCACACTTGAGCTTCACCTGTAAACTAACTTTAATTTATCCAACGGGCACAATGGGATACCTTGCATATGTCTACACCTTGTACATCAAACGGCTTACCTTTGACTGAACGTTATGTTCTCTGTTTCGTATCATTATTTTGAATATTGGCTCTAAATACTTTTAAAATAATTCAAACCCTCAATGTAATAACACCATTGCACAGTCTTCGTTTGGGGAATAGGACGCCCAAGTTGTCAAAAGCCTGGAAAACTTTATCTGGTGGATAAGACTTCCAAATTATAACATATCACCAAACATATATATCCACTGTCCGCTTGGCTGTACTTAGGAATGTGTAAAAACCTCTCCTAGTGTTTTTTGGTGTATTCTTAAACGTTGGAGGTGAAGTTTTCTCGGGATAAATTTATGCAAGTTTTGATCAGTTTATAACTGTGTAATGCCTTAAAATATCAAGGCACACAAGTTCTCTTGCACAAGGCAGTAAATCGTGATATGGACGTCCAAGTGCATGACCTATGTAGTTTGTTGTTCAGTTTACTTTCTTTCTTAGTGATTCCAAGATTTGACACAATTTGTGAAAGTAGCGATTTTTTTTTCATTGTTTGGGAATAAACCGCCAAGCAAATCTAGTCGTTGGAATTCAACCTACCACACACAGAATTCTTAAAATAGGCTATTCAAAACACATTTATCCTTTCCGTTAAGTTATCAAAACTCGTTTTTCTCTTTGTCTTCTGAAAAAGACGCCTATCTATTTACGCATGATTAGATTTACTGAATTTTAGTATATCAGCTTGAAGGAGACCATGTTTACCGATATAAAACGGTTATACCAATCTTTTATTTTTATAAAGTCTGTAAATGTTATAGTTGATAAATTAACGATTTGCCCAGCAAAGTTTGACGAGTCACTGAAGGTAACATTGTTGATACAATAACCAAAACCAAGGACGGTTTAGTGTGTGTGTGTGGCATTTTATTGGTTTTAATATGTACAGAGTTAATTGTAAGGAATCCAACCACATTCTTAACATGTGAGTAGTTTATGGCCTACAAAGAACCTGAAGTCATTCCATTCAGGAATGTAAAAGATCAAAATCAAATACCGTTTTTTTTTCTTTCTAGTTGATGATACTGCAGCCAGTACATTTTATACCCTAACTGGATTCAACATTGCTCCTTCTTTGTTAGCGGAAGTGAAAGATAAAGTCGAAAAATGTGAACGACCTGAAAAGTAGTTGCTATTAAACATATTATTGTAAGTCATGTTTCTTCAACACCAGCCTCTGGTTCTAATCTTTCAGTTCAAAGATGATTTGAAAGCAGTGAAAATCTCATTTTGAAACGTGTTAAGCAAGCTTACCTCGGCGTGTTTTTTCGAACTCTACTGGTTTTGTTAAAGTTAGCTACGCTACGGCGTGCTTGCGTTTTGTGAGGCCCGGTTAAAGGCAGGCCTGTCTTGCTTGAGTATGCAAAGCGTTAGGTTTGATATAACGTTGCACGTGTTAGAGTCATCTGTAAGAAATATGCCGGGCCTTGTTTTCCGTTCGAAAATATTCGGCGTTGTGTTGATACCTTCGTTTTGAAACCCAAAAACAATCATTGCGGGCTTGAATGTAACAGCAAAATATCATGACAGCGTCAAGGCGTAGAAAAAAGAACGCTCAGGATTTGTGCAAAGTTTATTTTTTGAGAAAACATGATTCAAAGTGCTGCAAAAACAGCATAACGAACAATATCTAGTTTAATTAGCGTTTAAATCTCTGTGTCAAACAGGATAAGAGTAGGAAATCTCTAAAGTCGTTTTCTTTCTGAAGAAATTAATGATTCGTTTCACGAAGACTCCGCGGTTTCCTGTACTACTTATGGCATTAAAAGCATCTTAGCATTGTTAAATTGAAGCAACTTCACTGACGAGAGGTTAGGTGAAAACACAATGCCAGGTAGAAGATGCAGAGATCTTTATATTCTATCTGTTCCAGTTGTGATGATCTGTAAAATTATACGTTCCCTTTTTGCATTAATCGGAGTTCATTTACTAGTTGCGTCATCCGCTGTCTTAACATTCAGGAAACACTTCGTCACTCATTTACACAATTTGTTGGCAATTGTGCGCTAAAAATTTTCGTAACCGTTAAATTTCGTGAAATTGTCTTTCTGCCGTTCCAGAAGCCCATGTCAGTCTATCTGTTGACTTAAGCTTTCCTTCGAATATAAAATATCGCACAAAATCAGTTCAAAGCATGTAACGTGTTCTTGTTTCAGTTGTCGTAATTGAACTTATGCGATTACAAACAAATTAAATGACAGCTCGAAACAGCGCCAAGAGAACCGCTAGCAATTAATCTGTCAGGTGAAGGCTGTTAACCTTAGGACTAGAGTACTATGAGAAATTCAGTTCTTGCTTAAACGCGTTCCAGAGCATCCGAGGTAAAATCGATTGCGTAAACTAAAATCTTCATCGCTTTAAAACTAACAGCTTTGTTTAAGTAGACCCCTTGACACGTTCAAGCTTGTGCTTCGTGTTTTTTTCATCTCCGTTTGCAATTTTATTTCGGTAAAATTACCGTTTTATATTAAAGAAAGGAAGCGGCGGATGTTTGAACAATTACTGTACTGCTAGAACTGTTATCTTCGTTTTGTGGGTGGCATTCGCATTAGGTCCAACTAAATGGTTCGGCCTCGGCTGAAGCTAAGATAAGACTGGCGAATTGCGATAGCCGTGTGGTACCTTCATTTGCAGTAGCATGCACAGTAGTAAACCGCTTTCTGTGTTGCATTTGGTTTGGCAAGGAGATTGCCACTCTTCTCCCCCCCTCCCCCCTATTTTTTGAAGAAAATTGAGTAAAACGTCTTGGAAAAGTTTATTACTAAAAATGATGTCTTGGGGCGTTAAGTGTCGCTCTCCGATGTAATTGGCTATTCAGGTCATCAAAACACGTAGGCAGGTTAAAGGTTGCGGCTAACGCATCAATTAGGGTTTAAATCCTTTGACAAATTAGCCTCTCACGAAGGTAACTCTATATGTAGATATGATTTACTCGCAAAAGAAAACAAGCTAAAAATGCTTCTCTTGGAACTTTGGAAATATCAGATGTCACTCGTCCTTTTGTGTGGTACAGCGTTTTCACAATGGCTGTACATAAATATCGTTAGTTCCTCATTCTTTGAACACGTGTTGCTGTAAGATCACAACGAGGAAAAGAGTTCTCAAGCCAGATGCCATTGTCTTGGTGAAAACGCAGGTGCGCACAGCTTTAGCGGTCCCCCTTATTTCAGATTTGGAGTAATGGAATAGAATTTCCACGTGCGGCGGCCTCATGGACACAGGAAGCAATCGAACATGAAACGTTCTATCATCTGTTACATTAAATACATCTGCATGCGCGCTCATTTCAACGTTTTAAAAGGGCGCTTTTCAAAGGTATTAAAAGCTGAAAGATATGCTCGGGTTGTTTATCATATCAGACCGCAATCTCTTGATCTCTTATCTCTGTTAGTTGAGAGCACTGCTCAGTCGTTTTTTTTTAAATTCGCGTAGAACATTTGTGTCAATAGCTGATGACTGGTTTTGCAACAGATTCAAGTCAAGGGCAGAATGAAAAAGAAGGGTGATTCTCAGAGAGAGGAGATAAAACGGATTTTCCTTCTCTTTGAAGGTTTGTTTACTTTCCTTGCATTGGAGTTTTAGTTATTGTGCATAATATAATGCAATTAAAAGAGAGAGGAATGATTTAAGTGATCTTTCAGTGGAGATCTTCTCGAGAATAATAAATATAAGTCACTTCTGGGTTCCAGGTCTACCTCTTGTTCTCTTTGCATGGACACCCTGCTGAGGCTTTTGCCAACCATTCATAAAGAGTGACAAATTTGTTTCCACAAAAATGCTGGTTTGTAGTTTTAGGGGCGTCTTTTATGATCTAATCTGTTTATTTCAGTGTTGAGGAAGAAATGCAAAATGGTTTCTGGTAGGATCTGAGTTCGGGTGAGTCGCTGGAAAATGAACATAGCAAATATTCGGAGGTTCTCTAAATAGGATCAAAAGAATGCGCCTTAAGTTAAATGGCTTCATAATTATAAGTAGCGTAAAAATAACTTTTCATGCCAAATGCCCCTTTAATGAGAGACCCATATCGTGCCTCTTGCCAGAGACCCACCCATGCAGCTTGGTTGTCTATGCAATCAACACCTTACTCTTGGGCCTAAAATAGGAAATTTGAAAACAGTTTATTTCAGGAGCCTGTTTATCGTAGTTTTGCCAAAACTCGTAGTCAGATCGCGATGAGCAATTTCCGGATTCCTGCCGAACACCTCACACCGTTAACAGAGTTGATGGGTACCTCTGAGGTGGGTCTTCTTTAAGGGCGTGTCAGTCACCCGTGATGAAAGCTTCTGACATGTTCACAGGAGAATCATGGGTGGATTGTTAATGGTTGTTGAAGAGTGTCAAACTGCCAGGTTGATGAAATTCCTTCCTGCTAAATTATGCTAAGTTACTGGAGCCTTGACACCTGACTTAGGCATTGGCCCTACAGGTTTTAACCGATTAATTTCTCATCAGCTATAGGATTGGCCTGCCACGGTTTCAGGCATTCATATCCTGAGAAGAGAAAAACATCACTACAATGAAAGAGGTTGCGAACTGGAACTTCTTTTATTCTTTCAACGATTTTCGCCTTTCCTGCAAGCTCAGGACCTAAACGGAATAAGCAACTGTTAATAGGCTAGTTTCGATTTGTGCAGCACCAAGAGAACAGAGTCGAGGTTCAGGGGAATAATTTGCATTTTCCTTTGTTTTGAACAAAACAAAATGCTAATTAACCTCCTGAACCTCGACTCTCTTCTTTTGTTGCTGCACAGTTCGAACCTAGCCTATTAAACCTTTGGAGAAATTTGTCACCCTTTATACGGAAAACTCAGGACTTTTCAATCAGAGTATCGCTTAACCACTGGATTATGAAAACAGAGAGTTGTATTAATGCACGAATCGAGAAGGAAGTTGATATTATGCTTTACCTCTTAAATTGCCTTAGTCTTTAAACGCGTCAGTTCTAACGAAGAGAGATACACTTGTTTGGTTACGTAACTGTGTAGCTACAGTTAAGCATGACAAGTAAGCTAAAAATTGAAAAGTACGGTGCGTTTTATGAAACAGAACGTGTTCTTTTCTTGTAAGTTGGAGACGCCGATAGTTGCAAACTTGCACGTGAAAGAGTCACTAAGGCTAAGCAAAGAGTTTTTTTCTTGTAAACATTTGCAATCGGCGTCGATTATTGTTTGATAAGGTGGTTTTGTTAACGCGAATAAGACAGTTTTTCCTTTAAACTCAAACTGCAATGCCAAATTCTGTTGAATTGCATGGGCCCCAGATTTGTCAAGAATTTTCAACATGAACGATGATAATAAATGAGCATTTTTAGTACATGACCGTGAATGTTGCACTTCCTTTCGAAAGGTCGTATCATTAAGTTAGGTCGATGTAAGGAATACCATGTTGTACTACCACTGATAGTGGTAAGTGAATTATTCGTTTCGTGTTCCCCAATCAGTTCTTGCCTTATAATGCTACTAATACGGCTTGTTTGGGTGGCGGAATTCAGTTCCCTGACCGGCACGTTTTTTCTAGCGGACTGAAAGGTTAAGTCGTATCCGTTCATAATCTGATGAAAGGAGGGCTTTAACATATCATTGTGGTGGTGCACATTGAAAAGACATTTGTGTATTTTGTCTTCTTTTAATTTAGGGTAACTTCAAGCAAAAGTAATGCAGATAGCTCCACTCCCCCTAAATGTCGTTTTTATACAACTGACATTTTCAAACAGTTATTTTCTGGCTCTGCTTTTGTGTGGTCTCAGACACGTACGATATTTGTTTAGTGTACATCCTGCAGCAGGTACCCGTTGAGCAGCATTTTTAGCGGGTCCTTTGTCACTTGTAGTTGGGCCCGAAATACAGCCAGTGCACTTTGAACCTTTTGTACATGTGTTAAAATAAATCGAGCTGACATAATTGTGACAGACGAAGAAAAGGTTGGGAGTGAGTGAGAGGGTCAAGGCAAAAGGCTGCTGAAATATTGGAATGCTCAAAATTCCTTTCCATATAAAGATTTGCCCTGATGTGATGTGTGGCAGCAAAATTCCTGAAGTGAAAAAGAGGAGCCAAAGCAACGTTCCAGCAAACGGAATTTGACTAGACATTATAAATCGATTCTACTGCATGGAAAACATTAGCCCGTATTAGAACGTCTGTTTCATGTCGAGCAAAGACGAACTGGGGTTTTGGCATTTTTCATTGACTTGCTTTAGCTAATTCCTTGAGTACATTACCTTTTTATCGACAGAACTGCAGAGAAAATTCATCTAAAAAGTCTTTCGTACACACTCTGTCGTCACGGAAAGCCATCTTCAAACAGGAGCCGTTCTTCAAACTAATTTTTATTAAGTGGACTTTTGGTAGCCCTCTTTTGCCCTCCCGTCCCCCTCTTCTTCCCCGCCCTAGACGGGAAAGGCAAGACCGGCTTCTATTCGCCTCATTAGAAAAGCTCGCCCATTTGTAGCCCTGGCAATTTTCAGATGATGCTAACTAAAAACAAATAATTATCTCTTGTGTTTTGTAGCCATGATTTCTTTGACAACAGTAGCCAATGCGCATTGTTTTTTGAGCAAACAGAGCTTCAGATATCCTTCGTGATAAATGAAAAACAACTGAAAGGTCAGACGGTGACTATAATTGTGAGTTATGTGAAAAAAAAGGACTATTTTTGTACCGAAATAGCTGTCAAAACTGTCGAATTCCTGTCCAAAAATAGTTCTTGGATCACTGAAGAATTACTGGAACGTGTTTCTGCAGATCAAAGCTACTTGCTCTTTCCTTCAGTTTTGTTGCCGTGAGAGTTTGCCTTTCCGTTGATATTTGTCTCAGTTGTCTCGGTGTATGATATGCTACTGGCCTAGTGTACATGATTGTATCCTCTCCTTGCACTCCATTTCTATGAACTTTTTGAATATCTCCTCCACTGCTTTCCAATCAGTCACTCTATGAATAGCAAACGTGTGACTTGCTCGTGAAAGGAGGATTTTCTTGGTCATCCCACTCCGTCTCTTTGAAATTTAAGGTGTCCCGTTAACTCCCATCCCAATTAGTTAATCTCAATCTTGGAAACGGTACATTTCCGCCTGATCAAAGTTCAAGAACCAAATTGTCAAATATGGTACATGCAGGAGAAAGAAAGCAATTGGTGGATGCTGCAAAAGAAAGCCAGGATGCGAAACCCATTGGTATGAGCACTAGATTTGCGCACAAATGCTGCCAGTTTGAGGAAAATCGCGCACTGCCATTTTTTTTCCGCCGTCCCGGATTCAAGTTGACTCTTCCTTTTGCAATAAAACAAACTGCTTGTCTCCTGGCAAGCAACCATGTATGAAGAACCTATGAATATAGTAACTTCACTTTTTTTGAATATATTTCCTTTTTATTCATAACGTTTTACTCTATGGTATGCCCATATCAACTGAGGAAAAAAGCCCATTTCAATCGACTCGTGAACCATGTCAACCGACACTCAAACTTTTGGCTTTGTTTCAATCCACGTTTCAAATTATTTATGGAAACTTAGTTTATTAGGCGTGCTTTTCTTGGTGGTTATAAATTCAATAAATTTTAAAATCCGGGATTTTGACTGACGTAATACATAGAAAGATGCCTTGCAAATTAAAAAAAAAGTTTCGTATCATACTGAATATTGCGACCTATACGTTCCTCGGTAAAACATTTGGCCAGAACTTAGGAATTATGATTAGCAGTCGCTTGACTCGGAAGATTAGACTAATACCCAAGATTCCTTAAGAGATTTGAATCATTGAAAATGCAACCTCTCCATAAGCAGGGACTGTTAGTTCTCCATTCTATGCCAATGGAAGGAGTCAAGTTACTAAAGGTGGAGACGTGCTCTATCTCCCACCAGTTCTTATGCCAGTTGGGTCCTATTGATGTCTCGAAGGCAGCAAATTGGGCCCCACCCCTTCAGCCGGCTTATGAGACAACCTTATGGCGACTTAGCCCGTGTGATCACTCTTATTTCTTACATTCTTGCTTGTCGTTTCAAGCTCCGCAAAGTCAATGCTGATTTAGCTACTGTTTCTGAATTTCTCTTTCGGAATTTGTTTACCTCATACGTCTTAAAACGTAATTTTGTCCTTTTGTCGGTTATTCTCGAAAGGTCAAAGGCATTTAGCGTAGGTTTTCCTTTAGCAGACCAAAGCCTGCTCTGAGCATTAGAATGCTGTAAGCCGAATGAACCAACGAATTAGGTCAACCAAAAGAATAATAATGATAAACTTTATGTCAAGTGTATTTAGCGCTGTGGCACTCATTGGGGACACTGTACACACATAAAAGTCAATCAAATTAACTCATCAAATCATAGGATGGTTTTTGAGGAGAGAGAAAAACCGGAGTACTCTGGGAAGAACCTCTCGGAGCAGGGGCCCGTTTCTCGAAAGTCCCGAAACTTTGCGGGCCATTTTCGGGTGTCACAATTCCCTCTGTATCTCAAGAACGGAGAGGAATTAACTAGTCAAACTTTACAGTGAGTTTGCCTTTTGTTACCTTGAAAACATGTTAAAAGATCGGCGTTCCTGAACAAGCCGCGGTTGGCAGGTTCACAAATGGCTTTTCGGGCCCGAAATGTTTTCGGAACTTTCGAGAAACGGGCACCAGAGTAGAGAACTAACAAACTCGACCCACTTGTGACGCTAAGTCTTGGAGTCGAAGTAATTTTCGAGACTTGCAACAATTTTTACTATTAAGTTTGTCGTTTGCAAATGAGGAAAAGAATACTTAATCTAGGACTAGATTAGCAGCGTATGTTAGTTAAACTGAGAAAAACACCGTAGAAAAAATTAGAAAAAGTTGATCGATCGGTGTGGAATTCGGTTCAATGGATTTAAATCAAATGCACTTAACTTCTACACTATCGAAGCGACAGCTTCAGATTGCCAATTTCAAAGCATTTAAATGAAGCTAATCCTAACAATTTATTGAAAGCTAACCGAATAAAAAGGCTTGGTTACTAAAACTGGCATCGACCGTCAAAAATGGCATCGCTTGGTTACGAATTCGAAAGGGAAATTAGCGGAGTCGAAGCCGAGCCACACTGAAGACAACACCTCTTACAAACTACAGGAACGTTGGCGTTACGGCAACAGCTTCCTCTACCTGTTTGACTACGGAGACATTTCCCATGTTGATAATGATCACGATACCCCAGACACAAGTTCTTTGAACAGAATAGCTAATGTCTTCAAGGCGGCGTGGTCCAGTGGTATGTTAGGGCGTTGGGTTTGCATGCGGTTTCCCCGGGTTCAAATCCCGTTCTAACCTCTGGTTTGGATTTGTTTCCGGTTGTCCCTGATTCAACTCTACCACGCTTTGTAAATAGCCAACTAGCTGCCTCCTTGCCTGTTGGGGTTCTTAATCATATTTCTGTTAAAGTGCTGCTATGACCAAAAAATCATGAATGTTAACTAAACAGTAAGTGACGCAAGTTTTAAGCCTCGATTTCAAAAAGACACCTGTTCCGCCATTACTAACTTGAAAATCTTGAGAGAGCTGGATTGAGGGCTCAATACTTTAAGAAGGCAATGCGTGTGTACGTGGCTAAATTGAATATGCAGCACGGGAGTTTCGGGCTTGCAGATTTTTAGACTCGTGTTTTGCATATAAAATAAACTGCGTTTACACGCTGAAATTTTAAGCTAGTGAGTAATGATGTCACTTTTCCCTAGCTACGACCCTCTGAGGTCCAATCGGTCAGTTTGGAACGTGAGTAATGGCGGACCGTAAAATCCAAAACTTACACTCAAAGTAAACAGCCTCTGGATAAAAATCAAAGATGACATAACATTTTTAAAATCTGAAATAAAAAAAGGAAGTGATTTTTTAATCATAGTAGCACTTTAAGTTTGAATTGTTTCTTTTAGATATTAAAAGTGGAGTGCCTGAGAACTAGCTTGATAGCTCATTGCACTTCCACTTTAACTGAAACAAAGCAATTACATTTCTTCAAATGAATTTCATCTACCGATGCTCTTGACTGCTGAGGCGGCTTTCTAGTTCTGTTACTGTCATTGCTTTTTTTCTTTTAAAGGGAATCACTTCTTTACTCTTCTGCCAACTTTCAAGCTACATTGGTTGATCCAGATCAAGAGCTCAGGGAAGGCCCTGGTTAGGAGTTTTTGGTGTTGTTGTATGTAACAAGTGCAAGACATTTTAAAAGGGCTTCCCTTTTAACATTCAAAATAGGGAGGGGGGGTTGGGGAGGGGGTCCCTCCCCTGGATCCGCCACTGAGCTACCATTAATGTTCACTTTTCGGCCTCTCTTTTCCAAAGTGTTCCTGGGATTGTGAACTGTTTCGAGAACTTAATGCATCCTGGTTGTGATTTTTCTGGGGCTGTAATCATACTTGAGACGATCCGTGTCTTTGCTTTTTAAATTCTCTTATCTCTCATCCTAATTCATTGTACTTCTGTGTTTTCTCCTCTTACTAACTCCACGAGTAGAACACTTTTTATTCTTCCCTTTACACAGAAAAAACGTCTAGTCTTTTTGTTCTGAAGTCCCATGCTAAGTCAGCCCTGCATCTGCCTGCATATACCATTTTTCTGTATTCTATAACCTATAGCTTTTGATCAGTCTCCAGTTTGCTAATTGTGCTCTTTTTTCACATTGTGATTGTCGCAATACGGTACTCACTGGCCAAATTGGTTACTGTCTAAGGTCTTTTTGATATCACATCCCACATAGTGGTGGTACGTTTGGCTCCTCGATTTTTGATTTCTTGTACTTCGTATAGTTGGGTCCTGGGAAGCCGACTATCAACCTTTTTGTGACCCTCCTCAGGCTTACTTGGTTTGTTAATAATCCATTGGCAACTTTCTGGCGCCGGAAAGCTTCCACCTGTCGTAGGTGTTGTCTCTGTATTACTTTCTCTCTCTCGTCTTATCTGCTCCCTTCTTGCATCTCCTTTTATTGACATCAGCTAAAGAGTCAGTACGTGCACTCTAAATGCACAGCTATGAAGTTTCCTTGAAAGAGGTGTCGAAAATGAAAAACTCGATTAAAAGAAGGTTCACGAGTCCTTGTAGCCTGCGTTTAACACGTATTTATCACATTCCTTTGGTCTAAACTGTTGTTGTTGTTGTTGGGGTTGTTCCTTTTGGTCCTTGAAAGAATTTACGAAGAGTGCCATTCTTGCGCCATATTGTGTGTTACATATATTTACTTTACGTGCCTTAAAATGGTAAACAACTTGGCCCTTGAAGCCTGTATTCATGGTAAGAACCTATAATTGTGGCTAAAAAAACGAAGACCTGAGCAGCACGTTAACAATCTTTATTCGAACGATAAGGACAAAAATTATCATTGACGTCGGACAGGTTTTCAATGGAGTCGAAATCAGAGTAAGGGCTGGTGCTTGTAAACAAAATGAAAAATGGTTTTGCATTTTGATATTAGCCTTACGCTGGGATTTTCCTCCTTCCATGTTAACAGCCAAAATTGGAGGTAAAGAAATTTTTCAGGAAAGCTAGACTTAAGTGCTAGGAGCACTACCTATAAAGCGCAAATTCACAGAACTCGGTTGCCTGGAAAAAATGCAGGACTCTTAACCCATGCCCATGAAACTTGCTTTACCAACTGAGCTATCAAACCCGTCGGGAGCTAGGCAGTTGCGGGTTCAAGTTTATCCCGTACGAGGTAAACAAATTAAGCAATAGAGGACGTTTTCCGTATTTCCATAGCCTCATGTAAAGACGAGGGAGAGTGGGAGAATTCGAGACAGTTATGCAAACCCGAGACGCAGTCGAGTTCCCTGGTCGAGCATAACTGATCGCTTGGTCATAGGTTCCAGCCCCCGTTGAAGCCTGGACTTTTTCAGCGGTTATTTCGTAACTGCTCAAGCTTGTGCACTAATGCGACGTTCATACAGTGAAATTTGGCATACGCAAGGGTAGTAACGTCGGAGAAGATCGAGTAAGATTCAAGATGGCATGCGAATCGTGGTGCTTATTTAACTCACGCCGGTTCCCACTTGTGAAATAAGCACAAGGACAGGAAAATTTATTTTTCTTGTGCTTTTGCTTGTGCTTGTGGTTATCGCAGAAGTAGGAAGCAGGCTTAACAGCGATGATCACTTCTACTTAGAATTACCATAAGGAGTTTAAGAAACGACAACTCCAAAAAGCAGTAATATTAGCTGTAGTTACACACACCTTGGGTTTGGGGCTTTCCGGAGGATAAATGGCTTGGGTTTGGTTCAGCTCAGGTTTCATGTTACCCTTGGGGATGCGGTTACACAGTAAAAGACTCCCCTCAGGGTAAACTATAATTATAGATATGAGTTCACTGACCTTGCAAATTAGTTCTGCTTTATGATTGGCCAAGCCACCTCAGGGAGCAGATCAACCGTACTTTTCAGTTCAGGAACTGTCATGGGAAGTTCTTTTCTTCTTTTTGATGTATCCAGGGAAATAACCCAAGGGCAGTTTCGGTCTAGAGAAAGCGGTTACACACAAAAGCGTTCTTGCCCGTGAGCAAACGCTATTTACCCATGGATAAAAGGGCTAATGTAAACACAGCTGTTAACGGTTGAAAGAGAAAAAATGATCGTGCCGCACGCGCGACACGCATTTTTGTACATTTCTCTCCCGCACTCGTCAAGAGACCAATTTTCGAGTTTTGACAACAACTTGGACAAAACAACAGTGAATCTTTCCTTCTCTCTGTTGGCTTGAAATCCGTACGGTTATAGCATACTTCGCCCATATTGTACAGCACAAACAAGGTGGAAACATTGAGAAACACTTAGGATAGCTACAAATAATAGTTTGAAGTGGCTTTTTCGTCGCCGTAGCCTAATTACACAACTGATTGAAAGAAGTAAATGAATCTGGATGATAACAACAACTAATCACAAGCGTTAAACTGGAACTGGGCTCACATTCAGTACATTAGTTTGCAAGGCCAACAAAATGCTGGGACCATTCAAGCAAAGTCAGAAAGGCTTAGCGGTTATCAATCATGCCTCCCACCTCTTCGACCCGGGTTCAACCCTGGCCTCGAGGTCGTATGTGGGCTGAGTTTCAGTCGATCTCAGTCTGACTCCGAGTGTTTTTCTCCGGGTACTCCGGTTTTCCTCCCTCGTCAAAATAGTCTCTCTGTTAATAACATCCGGGCGGATACCCTCGAAAGAGATAACCTGTGGTATCTCTCCCTTCCATTGTGTTAAAATGAATAAAGTTTCGTTTTTTTTTTTTTTTTGCTGAAAGAGGCCTTGAATATTTGGAAACACCGAAACTCTCTTCTGTTTTACTTCTTTTAGTACGATCATTTATCTAAGACACGCTAAAGTAGCATAAGGACATAAAAAACTACAAAAAGTACAGAAATTAAAAGGGCAACAAAAATCTTCTAGTTTTGAAAACTGAGGGTAGCTATGGTAACTGTGTTCGAAAAGTTAAATTCAGTTTCATAATAAAATAGATTTAAGTTCATGTTACAGTTTTATCAAAAGTGATCAAAGACTGCCTTTATCTATAGTTGCTCGTTCGACCATAACTCGGATCAGAGTTGATATAGGGAGAAGGTTTTTAAACTCGATAAGTTTCTTTGTATCATGTTTTTGTTCTCTGTTTTTGCATTAACCTTGCACAAAACACACTCTCTTTTTGAAAGAAAACCAATCAAAAGTTTCGATTAATTTATCCGCAACTTAGCTGCGAACCGAGAACAATATATTGTTCATTGTCACGGTCAAGTTAACATGAAGTGCGAGAGCACTGTTCAGGCTCGAGGTGTTCTTAACCGGTCTTCTATAAGGTGTGCTTGAATGAAGACAGTAGAGAGATTTAACATCGCGTTATGGCTAACGGTAAACGTAAGCCTGAAATTTGCGTTTCGAAAAAAAGTTAGTTGACGCGTTTCTTGCCTGTTTGCTACAGATATCGAGCAACTTCCCAAAAGTTTATGACAAACAGCAGCCTGCCGTTTCACGCAAACGCGATGCTAAAGTCTCTCAAATTATTCCTTTCGGAGTTAGTATGATTTATCTTTCATAATAAATATGTCAATTGAAATCAAAGGTCGGTAAACTATAGGTTCTTCCTCTGGTTTGTTGACACATCTTTTATTGATAGACATTATTGTTGCTCGCTGCGTTAATGTTTTTGAGACAAGAGTTTTGGTGGAATTACAGCCTCAAGAAGGGCTGATTGAGGTAAGGTTTTCCTTCAAATATTATATTTTTGACTTTTCACTTGTTTTAAAGTACAGGTCCAGTGTTTTTTTGTGGGGTCCTGGACTTCTTTACGGATTATCCGTATGGCTGCTTCTCTTTTTATTTTTTGACTCTCAATTAGTTTGGACACCAAAGATTTCGATAACGTGAAAGCGCTTGAAAGCTTCATTCTTTTTAGTCCTTCTTATGTCTGATGAAGAGCTTACAAATCCCTTCCAATTTAAAGCTTTTAAATGCTCTCTTTCGACCTCTTTACCTCTTGCAATAATGAGGTAACGCCCAGTTATCAGACTTAAAACGTTTTCGCTTTGAGGCTTAGTTTAAGACAGCAACTGAAAATGGTATTGCATCTGTCATGCAACTTCCGTAAGGAAACTCACAGAGTGATTACTTGGACAAACAGTTTTTAACTGCTTCACTGAATCTGAAATGATAAATGAAAATGTTTCACTGAATGATTTAAATTCACAGTCATTGTGAAATCTCCGAGTCTCATGAGCTTCTTTTCCCTCTTTCTGTATGAAATCCACTTACGTAGTATAATGAATGGTGTGTGGACTTCCAAATGAGGCCGCATTGTTGTCTAAGAGTTTATCTTTCTAATTGTCTTATCATGCTTTATCGCTCTTTCCCCCTCTTTCTTCCTATAAGAAAGTCCACTTTCGTATTATGAAAGATTTATGGAATCCAAAGATTTTGCTCGTTGAAACTTTTAAGCAGCAAGTTAGGTATAGGGAATGTCGCTTGAATTGTAACCAGACTTTCACCACCAAGTAAACAAACTCCAACAGTAAGAACACTACCAAATTTTCCTTCCTGGATGAACTGGATCCTCAGAATCACACGCGAATACTTAGTTTTGCTCAGAATTGGCAAGCAGTGATTTACATAATTCATACTAGTGACGTGTTGACAAATATTGGTATCCCTTTGCGTACTTTGCTGCCATTAGAAGTTGAAAGACTCAGGTTAAAAGGCCTCTTATTCTCGATGGCCTTGACCACAGTTTGTTTGATGGTTTACATGAATTTGTGGACGTTTATTGTGGGTAAAATGCAAGGCTTAAATATATGGGCGTTTATTCACCTCGTCTTTTTCAATACTGAGTTACCGTTATTTCTAGAAATCTTCCTAAGTAAATTTGAGGTCGGAGCAGCAAAATTCTTTCCGGCCCAGACTAAGAGAAGAAATGACGACAGCAGCTTTCTGCGTAAGACGAAATGACAGATTGAAGAAGCGCGGTAGTTATATGTTCTTTTCTACAGCATGATTATTTATTCATACTGATCATCTCTAGCCTATAAGCAGACTCAGGAGTTGTTTATCCTCTAAAATTTGCTTTCTTTACTTCATTTCACGTCCGACTTTTCCTTAGACTCCTTACTTCTGAGCTACCAAACTTCACTTGAAGCTACTATTCTCCCTTGTAGTGGGATAGTTAGCCTGTTCACCGGCTTTCTTATAAATATGACATCCCTTCATATCCTTGGTGAGAACCAGTAAAACTCTCAATGGCCATTGATTGCCTTACTCTGCTGCAATTGGATTAATTTCCTTAAAAGAGACAAGACGAGCTCAGTCGCTGTTCTCTTTATCTAGCAATGCCAAGCCAATATCTTTGATTCCCCTTAATTCTGTAGTGGGACGAGTTGAAGTTAGCTGCCGTAATGTTCTCTGTTGCGATGATTGAACGTTGATTTTAACGGTTCCTTTTAGTTGACATGTATGGCATCTATCGAGTTTTTAATCTAGCTGCTGATGATCCGCGCTCTACAGCCATACAGTAGGACTAATTTTACTGTTGCTTGGTCTTCCTCTGATACGTTATCTTTTGTCTCTTGTCGTTTGATTTTTTCTTTACTAATCAAATAATAATAATCTCTTTATAATATATTCGAGTACTAGTGTTCTCCTAATCGGGAGACTACCGTGAAATCAACTTACTACAGATCAGATCAAATCCGATGCTTGTGTACTATTATTTTTTAACTTTGAACATGACCGATGAAATCTGCCATTCACGGTTTTTGAATAATTAGTTTGCCTGCGCTCCATAATCATACCATAAGAGCATCTTGCGTATTTTACCTTTTCTTTTCTTTTGGTTTCAAAATTATCGAGGCCTTAGGTATTCACTAACAGAAGCTCTGCTCTGTTTTTCTGCCTTCTTATCTCATGGTGAACGTGAATTCTCTTTATTTCCTTGTCAAGTCGGAATGAGAAATCATGATGAGAAATTAAGTGAGTTAACAGACCCCGAAAAGGTAAACCGATTGCAATTTCGGCAGATTTTAAAACCCATCAATTATTTGGTTGAGTTATAAATGCTTAGAAAATCCGGCTGGAGCATTTATATCAGGTGTGTATTATGGTGTTAGCGTGAATGGAGGGGATTCCTTAAAAACTACAATCACATTGTCTTGACTTTTTCAGAAAGATATTTTTAAAGTTTAGAGTTATAAGCTGCTCTTCTCCGCCTTTGAAGTGAAAAAAAGGCTTGACTAAAATGGTTTTACCCATTTGCCATGTTTCTTCGTTCCAAATTAGTTTCGTGCTTTAAGGCAAACATAACTGAACTTAGGGTGCGTTCGATTGACCCTATTCCGGAATAATACGTGGAGTGATGATTAAAAACGGTATGTCTGGCGTTTTGAAGCAACAATTAAGGATAATAAAGATGTGTTTATCCTTTTATCGTGAAGACCTTCTCTACCGACAGACGATTGGAAATGACTCTCTATTCCTTTTGACGGTAAACCTTACACAATACCTGCCTTGTCTGGCTTCGACTGTCTCTGGGACCTCTTTCGGCACAGTTTATAAGTTTATATAAATCATTCGCGATTTGGCTGCATAGCGGATATAGCAACCAACAAAAACTACCTCAGTTGTTGGTAAAGAAATTCAACGAAACTCTACGGCTCTAATGTCCACTCAAAGAGCCAAAACCTTGGCATACGTTTTCAGTAATGTTAAAAATGAAGTTAAAAGGCGCAAACAATTGAATGGTCTACTTTTAATCTCACGGATTTCTCATCCCTCAGGCTGGCAGAGGCCCCTTGCTTGGCTCAGGGCGGGCTAGAGCAAAAAATATCTTAGCCGTTGGTCAAACCTGACTATGTTAAGCATGCTTAGTTGACCATCGAACATTGCCATCCAACTCAGTAGAAACAGCCGAATGACTGGAATGCACGGGATGCAGCGGTCTAGATTAACGGTCAACAAACATAACAAGGGGCATGCTTGCAAACATCTCCGTTTAATAACTTGGACGGTGGTTGAATCAAAGTGAATTTCAACCCAGGGAGGCTTTTCTCGAAAGTCGCGGAATGCGCGTAATGAGATAGAAGCTCAATTATCCAACACGAAATGTGCCGTTAAGTCCAAGCATTGCTTTCTATTCCCAATAAACATGCAGGCGTAAGGGTTAGCATTCATATTTAGGTTAGTGCAAATGCACCTGTTTATCGTTACCTGAGGAGCAAAGTTTAATGGACACTGTGACGTTGAAACGAATGACGTTTAAGTTGGAAAGAAGAACAAGGGACTTTTCATGACACTTATCAAAATAGTGGTACATCTAATAGGCCTCGTTCGATATAACAGTATCCACACGTGGCTTTGAATATTATTTTGTTTGGAAATCTGCCCTGAGACTTGTGAGACAAAGGAAACCGAACGGAGTCGTGGACACGGTGACGTTGAGACGAATGATGTTTAAGCAAGGAACACTTCATGGCGCTTATCAAAATGGGGGTGCATCTAATTCCCTTTTTTTTTTTTGGCCAAAATATTTCGGGTGACATAAAACTAGTATCTTCAGGAAAACGTTTCAATTCATGAAAACATGTTCAAAGATTAAGCTTAGTTTCACGAATTGCTTCGCTAGCAGGGAATATTTTTCAGTGTTTATTTCCAATTGGTAATTCATAGAGTCTTTGCGCAAACTAGGGTCTCGTGAAAATACTAGCGCCGGGTTATCATTTATTAGTGATCAAGTGTAAAGCGAAACAGTCTCGAGGTCAAGAAAGGTTTAGATAGTGTGAGCATTTCGACGTAATCGGAGCGGGTAGGGGGGACTCGCATACGAAAGCCGGGGGGGATGCTCTTCGTCTCGCTCAGGGGTATATATTTCGGATGTTGTGTCACTTAGGAAGTTCTGGGAAAAAGGCCATCATATGTAGCCATAAATTCTCGTTCAGAGTTGCCCGAGAAGAAATATAAAAATATGTATTTACAGCTAGTGCGACGCACCTTACTATGGCCACCTAACAGAGTTTTCAACTTATATAAATCAGGGTGTGCGAATTTGATTGACAGTCACCCCTCCTTGCAAAGTTCGCACGGTTGTAAGTTGAACACCGTTGAATGGGCTGTTTGAGTTGACGTACTTACACGTAGTTGTCAAATGTGAAAGTTTGTGGGCTGGCTACGGTAAGGCGCGTCGCACTCTTATATGTTTTAAACATGGTCTCTTTTAGGGGTAAAAAAAATCCTGGGCCATGCCCAGATTGGTCTCCTTTAGGGGTTTCATTCAAAATTTCCGACGCGTCTTCGCTTGTTTTTCTCCTGCTCGTTTCTCCCTTCGGCCCGCATTTGTTTCGGTTGTCCCAATAAACTAAACTGGTAGCCTGGAATGGCTTGTATAAGTTGGTCCCCACCGCGTTTTCCTCTTCTTGCTGCCGGTAAGTTACAGGATGCAACTTTTATCCAGATTTCTCTTGGAACTGACCCGTGTCTTTTTGTGCACTTCAGAGTTGAATGCCAAGAAATTCGAATAGCCGTCAAAAAATTCCTTGTGCTAAAACGTATAACTATGCTGAAGTTTGATATATTTTGCAAAGGTCTTAAAACAAAGAGCTAAATAAGTTAGACAGCCCCACACGGAGCGACTTCGGCACACTCAGCTTTTTGTTTGAGATTTCTCATTCATTAGATTGTAGGTGTTCCCATATCATGAAAGCACGAACTAAGATGAAGATTCTACTTTCAACCACCACGCCTCAGGTTTTTTACTCTTTTTGTAGGATGTGAGGTATAAGTATTTAGGACAGGTTTGACTTGACCGGAAACGGTTATACCCGTTTGAAAAGTTCATGGAATCTTTAACGAATCATGGACCGTTGTCAATTGACCGTGGTCAAAAGCGATAAAGTTCGTACCCCGAGCCTCTAGTTGATGCTCGAGGGGTGCAAAACATTCGAGGTTTCAGTCCCTCGGGACTTAAAATGGCCACCGTGTGAAAAAGGCCCATTAAACTCAACTGAAAAACGACGACTCTGTCCTAACACAAGAATACAACTATTGCCTTTAAATCTGTAAAATAACAGCAAATGGAAGTCTTTTCTTTAAATACAAAACACTTGAAACAGTGCCAACGTTTCATTAAGTCAACAATCAGGCTTAAAAGTATCTACTATTAAGCCCAACTAATAACAAGTTTCAAATACAGTATTATTTCTTTTGCGACAAATCATTTGTTATCGAATAAAACACGAGCAGAAATCCATTTCCATTTTCAGTATGGATCGTTTTCACTCATGTGACCAGCAGATTGCTAAAGCAAAAGAAAGTATTTGCATAAAGTAGAAATCAGTAGGCCATCTTCGAGTTTACGTCTACCTCCTCTTCAAAGCGAGTCTAAGTGCGAAGTTTTTGTGATGGTAATCAGTTCTACTTTACATATGAATGAAAACTAATTTTGATAAGAAAAACCTCCCACTTAGACTCGCTTTGAAGAGGAGGCAGAGATGAACTCGGAAATGGCCTAATTGGCCGCAGGATTGGTTTGGTACTACACCATCATGGCCGCCATTCCTTTGTTTTGGAGCACCAACATGGCGGACGTGACGTCATATGAAAACTCCCATTTGAAAAGAAGCACTGATCCATTCAAATGTAGTAGTGACTTGTTACAGCCTGACTCTCGGGAAAACAAGTAACAAAGGGTTTTTCTGTATAATGTGAGGCTCTATGAATCCATGCTGAAGTGCCAAAGTGAGTGGCCTGGCCTTGATACTGGTAAAGGAAGGGGTTTGCTCTTCTGTCGTAGGCGTCGTATTGATAATCTGTAATGTTTTGGTTATTGTAGCCTTGCCTTGCACCTCCTTTACAAAGAAAATTAAAATCACTTAAATTAAAATGGTTAATATACCAACTTTGGAAAAAGAGTAAGCTACGTCTTGAGATTGAACACTCTTCGCTCTCCGTATGTGTTCTCTGGTCATTAGGGAGACCACAAATCAAATCGTCATCATCACCAAAAGGGAGTCAAAGTGCAAATTTAGTCGTAGTTAATTCCACTTTCTAGAGAAAACCTTAGTGTTATCAGGACCAATGACCCGGAGCCTACAACGCCCGTACTGGGCTTATGTCACGGCATTTTTACAGACCGATCTATGACGTCAGGTTAGTTTCTTGTAATTGCTCTTCGGGCTCCTGTGGGAGTCTCATTCGCGGGAAATTCAATCTTAAAATAAATCGTTCTGTGAAAACGCCGTGACACTAACACAATGGAGTTGCAGGCTCAGGGTCATGTGTTCCTGGTATTATTCACTACTTGCAAAAATCCCATAATACACCTCTTTTATCCCCCAAAAATTTGCATTGGCATTGTTTTCGATTTCTCTTGAGACATTTTCATAAATTGCAAATGGGATTGTGCAAGTAGTGATAGCTTATCCTGTAAGTACAGGTAGTCACATAATTGCAATTTCCACAAGTGATAAAAAAACAAAGCTTTATGGGACTGAAATGCGGACAAGGACCGCAAGTGTCTTTGTTTTTGTCCGCATATTAATCCCATAATGCTTTGGGCACTAAATCGAGAAGGCTATTTCGTGTGCACTTTGGAGTAATGAATTAGTTAAGGTGGCTCTGAATCCACCACATAATTTTTTTAATCTTTGCAGAAAGTTTCATTCTGGCATGCTGATTACATTTCAGAAATAAAAAATGGGGGTCACTGAGTTTGTTTTTGAGATATGAGCAGCTAAAGCCAGAATATGGGGTGTTTTTGCGGGACTTTCCTGCTGCCACGGTAACTTTTTACGTCACAAAAATGACCGGATTTTTTCCCGCAATAATCGGTGTTTGCTATGGTAGAATAACCTTGCTGTGAAGTGATAAAGTGTTGTAGTGTCAATCCTTCTAATAAAAACGTTTCTTTCAAGTTGTGAAACTGATTTGAGCCACCTGAAAATTCAGTCATAAACAAAAGGCATTTCGAGTCTCCGGGGAGTTTAGTGGAAGGATTTGGGATTTGTTAGAGCTTATTCCTCAGAGCCTCGAAATGATGCCTTTTGTTGAGGACTGAATTCCAATATATCGAAAGTGGGCTATTTATAGTCTTTAAAAAGTGCTTATTTATTCCAACTTGCACAAGAAAAATCATGTGATTACCTATTATATACATATAAATTTCGTGATAGTTTATCATCAATATTACGCAGAAGCAACGCGTGCGTGGTAGGAATCAAGTATCCAAATTTTGCGCCATCCAAGGCATGCATTTGATTGGCTAACTGTGAGTTTCTTTTATCAGTGACCAATCACATTGCTTGGTGTATTACCTCTTTCTGCAATGAATGAGGAATGTTCCATTTGTGTATCGTATAAATAGGATAAATGTTGATGTTGATTATGCTTTGGTATTCTGAGATACTGCTTAACAAAAGCATAGGTCACTCAAATGTGTAAAACGTGTCCAGGAATCTGTTTAATTTCGTTCTGGTAACCAGGCGTTCGCCCCTTAGAAATACCAAAAATGTTTCTATGTTTTTTGGGGGCGGCAGGTGTTGCTGAAATCGACGATTTTCATCGAACAAGGTAAAATTATTTCCATGGGTATAAGAGAGCGAAGCAAAAACATATCAAAATGCTCCCTGAATGCGTAAAAAATGAACTCGACTTCCTGAAGGTGGTTTGAAATAAAAGTGTACGGACGCTGGGGCCCGTTTCTCGAAAGTCCCGAAAACTTCTCGGGCCTGAAAAGCCATTTGTGAATCTGCCAATCGCTTGTTCAAGGTAACAAAAAGCAAACTGACTGTGGAGTTCGACGACTTAAATCCTCTCCGTTCTTGAGATACCAAGGGAATTGTGACACCCAAAAATAGCCCGTAAACGGGCGCCAGGAGGGAAAGACGGCTTCTTGGGAGTTTATTCCTATAGCAATATTCAAATTCGTAATTTTCTGAAAGGTATTGTCGGTAAGGTTGTTTCATTGATTTTTGAAGCAGAATAGAAATTGTTTCTACACTAGTTGAATGGGATAGAAAGCAATTTTTTTTTTTTTTTACTTTTAAAAAGTTGCCTCTTGAGTCTTAAATTTATTTTGTTACTGTTACGAAAGCTATGGAAATATAATATGTATTAATTTGTTATAATGCTGTTAACTTTGTTCTTATGATGTTATCGTTTGTGCCCAATAAAATTGTAGGACAATATCCCACTTCACATAGACACACTCACCAAAGCTAAAACAAGCGTAATGCCAAAGAAAAATGATAGAAGAGATAGCGATGGACAGTGATGCTGAGTAAGAACATTTCATAAAGGAATGCACAGGAAATAAAACTGGCTTTCCCCTTTTTCGTCTTGCTAAATTTTTCGAAAGAAAATATTGAGGCTTTCGCGCTTTTAAGTGAATAAAACTTATTTCCTTAGAAATTTCTTGAAAATGAAACAGTGAATTTTTAAAGCTTTTTTTCATTATGTAATCACTGTGGTCAGTATTGTTTGAAACAATTCTGAGTACTTATAAAAATTGTAAACAAATTTACCTGGTTGCATGATGTTGTAAGCCCATGGAAATTAAACAACGGTAAACTATCACAAACATTTCCGTGCCTTCCTAAATGGGCTTGCCCGTGTAATGGACTGCTAAGGATTTAATTTAATTAGTTAACGGCCTGTCATACCTGTCGCAAATCCTGCACACATACGGTTTTCCAATCTCTCGCTATTTCGAGCTCCCTTTTCAAGCTGGAGTAGTCTATCAATGGAAAATCTGTTGAGGTCTATATTTCCCTTGTTTTGGACTCCATGGCTGGTGAATAATGAGTCTGGATTGGACTTGACATCAAAATATCTTGTGTTTTGTCTCTCCTGTCCTTCTTTGCCGTTCCTTGAAGGAATATTTTCCATTTCTCGACTCTTTCGCCTTCGTCTCCGCCTAAAACAGCCATCCTCTCTTATGTATTCTTCTAATAAATCCACCAGTACTGTCCAGTAGTTGTCCTTTCCCCAGGGCCGCGAGGGATCCTTCAGAATCTTCACAAAGCACTTGTTAAAAGAAAGGTTGTGTCGAACGGAGTTTTTCCAACCCTGGTAATCACCTCGGAAGAACTCGTAATTACTAACAAGGTATTTGTTTATCTCGGTGAGCGTGAGCTTTTTTCTCGGAGAGCTGAGAATTGCTGTAGATATCAGTGCAATGTACGAATGCGGAGGCTTGCGTTGAACTGTGTGACGACTGTTAGCCTTTCGGGTCTTTGTGGAGCGCTCGGTCATCTTTCCGATAAACTGTATTAGCAAAAGGATTTCAGCTAAGACTTCGTAATAGGGCTCTTCACCTCTCTATACCCGCGGTGATCTCAAGATGCTTGTTTGCAGTGTTGTTACAATACCTAAACGACTCTTATACTCTGATTATTGCAAAAACACAGGAAATAGTCAGAAGAAATTATCCCTGCACCACCCACAAAGCTTAATTAATGCCACACTAAACGTTTACGCACTCTATAGTGTTGAGATATGAATTCCATTATTCCCCACCCTTGAAACCTCTTGATTCGTTTACGTTATCTGTGTATCTGTGTAATTACACCGATTAAGCTTTCTAATCTTTTGTGTAAATTTTTACTCAAGCGCTGGTTTTAGTTGTTTTTTAGCCGTGAGGTGGGCCGTTTTGAATGCATTGACTTTATCGGGAACTCAGTTCAAATGTTGACAGTTAGAGAGCCTGATAGGTTCAGCAAATCATAAATCATTTTCACAAATGGTAATATGGCGTTATTTCGTGAGAAAAGTTAGTCCAATCAGAAGTATCTTTCTCCAAGAATCCGAGACAAAGTTTCAAGATTGTTAAATAACAATTATTTTGCGGATAAACTGGAGTCAGTGAAAAAAGGCATAGACAATTGGCGCATCAAGGAATAAACGCCGTGCATACTTTAAGTCAAGTAGATCTTGTAATGTTTTAACAAGAGCTTTGCATAGTACTTAAAATTTCAACGTGATTTCTCAAAGCCAATACCGTATTCATTAGTGCTACTTAACTGTTGCATATACAGATCTAGTCCCTGAATTCACACTTGCTACTTTTTAACATGTGTTGGTTATAAGAGCATTCTTTCCTTGCGGTGATATTCAAAAAGCGTGATTATTGAACTGAAAGGCATTAAACAGTGCATTTCCTGTTAGCTGTATTACAGATGCACTGTGCATCATGGAAGAATTTTATCTGGTGTCACTTGATGAGCAATGGAATGCTGCTTAATTTGAAGTGCTTTTTAAAAATTGATGTTAGTGACAAGCTGTGAATTTGATGTATGATTAAAGAAAGTAGACATCAACTGAAACAATTCATGCTTTTGTGAAAAAATTAAGCGTTATTTCCATCCCTTGTCGATAGTACTCTCTTTAAACTAAATAAATTATCTTTATCAAATTATCGCACACCATATCCTCCACGCCTCAACTGACATTTAAGTTAAACATTCCCCGCAACCACGCCTTAAGAGAGAAACTAACTATCTTTTCGTGGTCGCGGAAATTCTGGTGATCTTGTGTTTCGCTCCATTACTCTTGCCGTTTGTCGATCATATATTCCTCTAAGCTAATCAATCGTTTCGTGTTTCTTCTGGATGAAGTCCTTTTCAAAAGTGCTTTGAATAGATCACCAATTGGCCTCAGCTCTTGCGGTGTCCCTGATAAATTTTGCCCTTCTTTTCTGTGCATCTCTTGGCGAAGTGTTCAGGTGACCTTCCACCCGAACAGTTGTTTCTTCAGGAGAAGGTTACAAAATGGAAGAAAATAACCTTCCCACACGGAAACTAGTTTTGTTTGTCATCTCTTTTTTGGCTTAATTGCGTGCTAGCAAAGCGGGGAATTTACAAATGACACAAGCGGTACACCTATGATCGGCAAACTACCGTATAATTGTTTGTCTGCGCGTAGTTAGTAGTTGTCTGCGAGAGTGTGTATCTATCCGTTTGTTTCTCCAGCAAGAAAAACCTTGAAGATATTTGCATACTTTTCATTCATTGTTGATTCATGTGAGGGGACGAGTTTCTTTTGGCCCTATTTGATGTTTCAGCTGATGCTAGGAAGTGTGCACACAATGTATTTCTATGCGTTTTAATCCGCGTGTTTTCTCCAGTACTCACATCCAGTTTCTCGTGGCTTTGTACCTTACCTTTTTCCAAGATCATCATGTATCATGCTTCTCTAAACTAGCGACAAGTTTTCCCGGCTCCATCCCGTGTAAAGATAATGACAGCACATTGATTTAATTTGTTTATTCATATTCCGAACGAGCAAGTCGAGTAGTAATCTGTTCACCTCACTGAATTGAAATCCAAAAGACTGACATGACTACTGGATATTCAAAGAATGCCTTTAGGCCCGACGTTTCCTTCCCGAAATTTCGACCAAATTCCAAAGCTAGCCACCTAGATAAAATACGCCATGTTGGCTATCCATTGATCCGCCGTATTTTGAAGCAGTAAAGTGAGTAGATCGTGTCTGACCATTGATCATTCATTCATAACTCTCTAGAGGGCAATGTTCGGGGTATCTACAGTCATTTCGGTATCAGCTACAGTTATCCTAGAAGATAGGACACTTCGTATTTGTTTATTTTGCCGGAAAATTGACAAACAGTTTTAATTAAGTTTGGGTGTGTAAAGTTAACACGAAGATGTTAAGTATACTCTCAATTATGCCAGCGGGGAAAAACGGGATGAACTCCATTTGTGATGTATAAACATACTTGGATAATACAAACTGTGGTTAAAAGAAAAATTACAAAAATAATTAGGATAGTACGCGCACTCTCATTGGTCAATAGCTGTGTTTAGATGAGAGTATGGAACATCACACGAATTATGATTGATTATGTATTGTCAGACTCGCGTTTTGATTGGCTGGTAGGAAATATAAGCGTGTATCAAGAAAATCTGTTTCAATCAAGAAGTAAAAAATCTGCATTTTCCTTCATTTATCGAATTATTTTTGAGGAATATTTTATGAAAGCAATACAGGGCTTTTTTCCGTGTTTCCATAGCCTCATCTCTCGACAGTTACGCAAACACTCGACTGCGTCTCGGGTTTGCCTAACTGTCTCGAATTCTCTCAACTCCCCCTCGTGTTTATTAGATGATGCTATGGGAACACGGAAAACGTTCTCTATTGCTTAAATAGTCAACCCTTTGATTCCCGGGAGTGATCTTCACAATTTTAATAAAATGTCTGTCAGACAGCTTAAGAGACTGATCTTGATATGACACCAAATTCTCATGACCGCCAAACAAAGAACTCTATGGTACTAGTTGGGAGAATGAACGGTTTCGGTCGTGAGAATGAAGGGGTTAAAAGAAAAATAAGTATTGTTTTAGGAATGAAAACAGCGCGCTCCAGGTTGATGGCAATCTGTTGTTAAAATAGACGAATGAAGGAGTTACTAGTATCTGAAGAAACTGTGGTGGGGAGTGAAACACGAAAATTTGGTTTTATCGTTCGAGTTGGTTAAGGCCCGATTTAGACGCCTTACGTTTCATGAGCCGAACTTAATTAGAGTTTCGACCGACACAAAATAAGAAAAGTACGCCTGTTGATTCCGACGTCGAACTTAATCAAACCAATTCATTTTGTTAGCGGTTTTTAAAAGGAAGGCAAAAACCATGGTTTATGAAAACTTCAACGCCTGAATCAAAACCGATCCCGGTGTGGCCGTGCTAATGCCGAAATTCCTGGCTAGGCCAGGCGAAGAGAACAGCTGAGCCGTTCCAAATGAAAATAACAGTTCTTATTTTATTCAGACGGCGAACTTTTCATGTACTTAATTCAATGTATTAAGTTCGGCTCCGGAAAAGTACAGCGTCTGAATCGGGCCTTCCAAAGTAAATTAATCACCTAAGGAACGTCAGCTTAAGTGATTAATTTACCTTAGCCAACTCGTATGATAAAACCACATTTTCGTGTTAGTTAAATACTATTGGTATGTACTCGTATTAAGCGGAGAGTTGTTAAGAGATTCAACAGATTCATATAGAAGCTTTAGGATCAGAGATTTACAGTTTCGTGGTAAAGTAACTTTTCGTGAAACTGAAGAAGTGCAGGATATCCGATGTTTAAGTGGACGTCCAGAGTGCTAGAAATGCCCAGTTGTAGATCATGGGAAGTGATTGACTTCTTGAGTTACCTCAATAAGCAGTGTATTCAGTGTACACTGTGGGATATTTAAGTTCTCATTGAAAAAGTGCTTTGCTTCGATAATGGCAAAAGAGAAATACACGACTAATCATTGTCGATTGAGGAACTGATAAAGACGTGAATTGTATACTAAGTATACCGTCGATCTGTCATATTATTCCGAGGCTGCTGAATGTCGATAAAGATTCGAATCGCTAGACTCTATTAAAAAGAACCCGAAAGCACATGAATCTGCGATATTTACTGAAAACCGATGTGTTCACTCTACGCTCAAAAGACACAAGTACGTGACGAATTTAAGTATACTGAATGAAAAACAAAGACAATGGTGCGAAGAAGGATAAGAATGGAAATAATAATGGAAAGATTTTACTTTTACGATTACTGTTATCTTTTCCACCAAACTGAGTAGCTCTCTCGCCATGTTCATCCAAAAAGGCCTATAAGTTTTTTCCGCATAATTGCTGGAATAAACTCAACCAAGTGAGACTCCTGTGCGCCTTATATTGCCAGTCGGTGTTTTCAGTAGCAGGCATTGTCCTGGTGAATGCTCTGATGATGAGGAAGGTTGAGTACACTCTATTTTTCCATAGAACTTCTAGTTTTTGGTCTGACACTGAACTTTCTTATTTTTTTGTGATTTGAGCCTGAAAACGTCCTTAGAGTTCTTAAAGTTGTGTGGTATATTAAGTTCCACTTAACGCATGTTGTCGAACGACCGTAAGTATTTGAGTTATTCCTTTACCTTTATTTACACTACTCACAAAAATGAGCTAGCCTGCCCGCATTCGGTAAATGTTTTTGTCGCCACGAAACTCGTATCAGACGCTATTTATTGGAGCGCGTGGAATAGGTCTGGGTCGGGTGACAAAACGATGGGGTGGGGTGGGGGGAAGGAAAAGAGCTCCCCCGTCGTTTTGTCACCCGACCCAGACCTATCCCGGCTCAGGTTTCAATATGGCGTCAAGTAAGTGCGTTTGTTTCGTGGCGACAACAACAACTACAAATGAGCAAAATAAGCTCATTCTTAAGTGACTCTCAGCCTGGGTATGTCCTTATTATGTTCTTAAAATTCTTGGCCTGAACGTTCTTACAAACAGAGAGAGTGTAAGTTTATAAAGATTCCTTTCATCCTTTGTCATGGTTAATTGTTTAAGTTGCCAATGGCCGGAACTCTAAGATCTGGATCATCTGTCAAGTCGGAATCTGCCAACAATGTAAATGCAAATTGCATCCCCAAGAACTTTGTGTTGTGGTCATTGCTAATCGAGTGTTCTCAGGTGGCGACATTTTTGTCCTCTTCCTTGAAAAACACCCAAAAAGCTCATAAAAATGTAAGTCAGTTCCACTGGAACATTTGAGACAAGAAGAAGCTCAACGAAAAAAAATTGTAAAATCAATTACCTCTCTCGGTTATATACACAGGTCTATGTCACATGCTGTAAAACTTTCTTTCATATCTTGGATTTTTCAAATACTTGAGGCACAGCTCTTCAACCACTTCTCACGGAGTAACATCCTCCACCTACCAGCATGTTCTTCTTGTTTTTAACACCTTACTCTGCATTTCTGACGTTTCTGTAGGATTCTGGAGCCAAGAAAAACTGAGGAATCAAAGGGGACGAGTTACTTATGGATGCCTTGGGCGAGCGCAAATCGTCTCAATTCTCGCGTGGCCAGAAAGCGGAAAAATCCCACCAACTCATCTTTCGCACTGGGACGCTTCCTGCGAAGCCTTTTTCATACGAACAGAGCAACCCTTGTAACAAAAGTTGTACACTGCCATCAATCAGTTTCGTTTACGTCATGTCTACCTTTATGCTAAACCACGTGAAAAAAATTAAAAGTTAGCATTAAACCTTTCAAGGTACCGTCGTTTTCATCTAAGCGTTAACACACGACGGGAAAACATGTTCTTTGAAGTTTGAGTTTGGTAGCCGTTAACATAAGCAAACTTTTGCGTGCGATGGTTTGACTGAACGTATTTGAAGCATACTTTATTAGATTAGGGTCAGTCTTTGATATCCAGTCTTGCTGCTATTCTAGGAAAACTTGCATGGACATTCCTCAAACTTCGAATAATTGCAGACAAAACTTGTCATGTTTGCAACCAGTTAGAGCATGTTTTCCCCGTGACGTGTCCACGCTTAGGTAGCCTGAGGGGTATTAACATTCTGCAATGCCTTAGCTATGTGTTCAAGGAAGTGGTTTTCTCTGTGATTTAGAAAGGACCCGACTAAAGTAGGATGAAGTTGCCTTTTGTTTTTTCTATTGTTTTTGTGCAATAATTTTCCTCAACAAATCAGATTACGTTTTTCTTTTGAAATTTACCTACTTCATTAAGATAACTCGCTTCCTTCCTTATTCAACTTTCAATCGTTGGTCGCAAAGTGCTCTTTTAAGCACTCAAATGTTACACCGGGGAGAAGATTGTCAAAGTATTTCACAAAAATCCTTGCACGGTAACGGTGACATAGTTTATGTCAGTTCAAAGTAGGTTTGTCCACAAATCCCAGTTTTTTTTTTAATCCAGACACCGTTTACTTTTGAAAGAAGTATTTCCTAGTCAGTTGAAACCCGTTGTAAACAACATTGTACTGATGTAATTGATCATTTTCTCAGTGTTGCCGCAGAGGGCTTACTTTCATTCGGCCTATTTTTCATGGGCATGATATGTTTCGAAGTTTCTCTTTCTTGGAAAGAAGAGTTAATCACCCTAAAAAACTTAAACGTCAAAGATCTCTGGATAGAAAGCCCAACCTCTCTTGGAAGTTTAATTATTTGTTTATCATTTCCTTCCTTTAGCTGTGACGTAAAACTAACTAAACCAACTAAACCAGCTTTTTCAAGACTCACGTTGTCATGGTTTAGCTGCAAGAAATGTCACTGAAACACTAATTTGTGGCGCGTACGCAGAATATACGTTTCCGTAAATCTGCAATTTTTATTATATTTTAATACGTCCTCTCAGGGAATACAGCAAAGCTCAAACCTGACACAGTAATCAAACTTTGTAAGACTACCAAAGATGATAAGGGGTTCTTTTTAGCGAAGAAATTGATTTTCCCGCCGGCGTCTCTATTTTCAAGCTGTATGCGTGAATCTATTGCTGGTTCTGGGAAATGGATTTTAAAGATTGCTTAGAGTATGAGCTTTGTAAGGCGGTTTGCTAATCAGTATTAAATCGTAGAGATTTAGCGCTCCTGTCACTTCGATGCAAGGGATAAAATGATCAAGAGTTAAGGAAGGAAGGAAATTAATGAGCAGATAATTGCATCAGTGATCATGGGTGTCCATTTCTCGGCACCGGAAAAACAATAGTTCGCAGCTTTTTAAGTGCCGAAAAGGTGTTTGCATTGCCAGGTTAAATTACAGCCAACACAGACAATAACCTTTTTACGACAAATTGTTTGAGACTTGGGTCTCTTTTTGTGATTAGCAAACACCCTTCACAGTACATTTTGTGAGACGGCAAGACTGGCAACTGTTCAGTGCAATTTGACGCAGTGAATGAGTTCCAAACAAGCTAAACATTGATTCGTCGTGTCCGTAAAACGAAATACAAGGAGAGCGATTAGCAGTTTAAGCTCTAAAGTGAAAAAATTTAGCAAAGAAATGGCGGTCACGCACGACGGCTTGGAAGAGTAGACTTTTGTATTGAAGGCAAGGCCGTTTCTTTATTTTTTCAACGTTAGCTGTTTCGATGAAATTATATAAAGGCAATCTTCAAGTCTTAAAGACGTCTGTTTGGAAATCTTGGCAGAAAGGCCTTTTCATTCAAAGCAGCATGGTAACCTTTGTATCGTGTCTCAAAACAAAGTTCATCAGTCAATGAGCCTGTTCTCACTGACTCCAAAAGCACAATTTAGGCGTTTATTTACTTACGCCGTGGTAGTTTCTCAGACTATTATGAAAACTCAGTAATTATTAAATACTAATACTATTTTAAGAGATCTAGTGTCCTTATTGTATTTATCACCTGCCTTGGGCAAAATCACCAAACAAATAAATAAGTGGGTTGTATTTCATTGGGATAAAGAGTTCAACCTATCGATCACAACAACTGACGACAATTTACTGGTTTTTCCATAATTTTAGATGGTGACTATGAAGTAAATATTCTCGAGTTGTACAAAACCGGAAGGCTTATTATCACTGAATCAGTTGAATATTTGGAATGAAAAAGGACCACAATTTTTGATCGAGAGGAAATGGGTCTAATAGTCGGTTTATGTTGTCTTTGATCTATTCTGAAATGGTGGCAATCTTAAAATTCTTTTCTTTTAATTATTTTCTCCCTTGTTGTCTCGGTCTTAATCACAAATTTAAAAAAAACACTTAATTTCAGTTGATCAAACCAAAATTAAGAGAGTATTTTTGGAACACGATGTGGTAGATATCCGTTATATGTGTATACTAGACTGGCCCGAGGCATCTGACCCTTTGTTGAGACCGCGTTGTTCTTGGGTATATCGTAATAACATATATAGGAAAGTGATCACCCGCAATATCACGGTTTATGTGTAAAACTGCTCCAATCAAATGTGCAATGGCCATTTTTGTATTCGTGAATTGTGAATCGATATATTTCCGTAAAGCAAGATGAGATAGCCTTCTTTGCCACTCCCAGTATCCTCAGTCGGTACCAGTAAATTTTCGTCTGCATCTGCCTCACCTCTGAAAGACGGTAAGGAAAAAAAAAGAGCGGGTTATTTTGGTACACTCTTTGGTATGTGAAAGGATAAAGGATCTAGTCTTTCGGACAGAGCCTTCTACAAGGGTCTGCCTAATGTGCAAGCCAGCGAGTTACACCCTGAATGGTGAAAGTGCGAGGTGAACTAGTGAAGGTTTGATGTAACCCGATGTCTTTCAAACAGCAAAATAAGCAAAAAAAAGAACACGTTTGATACATAGAAAAAATATGTCATGTTACTTATGTATGCTACCTCTCTAATATCATTTTAAGGACGGTTCCTACTAATTCAAAGGTATTTTCGCCCCGATTTATGATTGTGTAGGAAATGTAGATCTTCACAAGTGTTGTTGAAATCCACAAAGAAAATTGGGGGTAACCACGCATTTTTCAAAGATAATTCGTGCACAATATTTGTAAAAAGCTCTAAAATACAAAGCAATGTATGACGTTTTTTCTCAAATTGAAGCTTAATTACCCCCAACTTTCGTTTTGGATACAAAGAGTACTTACGAAGATCTACTTTCTATGCATAGTCTTAAACCTCGCAAAAATATCCCAGCATTAAGCCTGGTTTACACTGCAACATAAGCATAAGCATAACGAAGTTCACACTTGTTGCATAAGCATAAGAGAAGTGACATACGCAAGCGCAGTTAGTCACAGGAAAAAAACTCGCAGGAGAATGAAACGAACCACGTTCCAAAATGGCGGACGGTCTTATGCTTATGTATATGTTGCACCGGTTTACACAGTCACTGTTATTAACGTGACATAAGCACACTGAAGCATAGGCATAAGAAAACGGGAAACGATTCCTTTTTCTTATGCTTATACTTATTTTACTTAGTCCTGGCTTACGCAGCTTATGCTAATGCTTATGTTTATGTTTATGTTTATGGGTATGCTTATGCTTATGCTTATGTCATATTGTAAACCAGTGTAAACCAGGCTTTAATAAGCATCACCGATAGGAAACCCGAGTATCAGGAGATGCACAGAATGCATGCGCAATAACAATAATAGAAACCGTAGATCGAGATTGAGATATTCAAGACGCGTGTTTATTAGTGTTTACTCATAGGAAGAAAACCACTGCGACTTGTTGACACAATGAGATTCAGTACCTTTCCTAAACTGTCTTCAGATAACGCGGATTGTTGGAGGCAGTTTGAGACGTTATTATTTGACATGACTCACCTTGCATTCTTTTGGATCTTTTCTTAATTTGATTGCAAAGGAATCTCGATTTTTCAACGACCCTCGATTTTGTGAAACGTCCTATACTTGTTGTTGGCGAGGACAAGGTTACCCTGGCTACAAAAAAACGCCTTCCTTGGGGGAGGGGTACAATGTTTTGCGTTTTGAGGCCACACCCTTCTATAAGTCGACCTTAGGACCTATCAGTTCCGGTCGTGTGCTGTGACATCCTTGCACTTTAACTGTGTGACTCATCTTGACTCGTATAGTTCGCACTGTGACTTACATGGCTCGCTTGTTCGTGCTTTGGTAAAACTCCTTCAACTACGTCCAACACGGTATGAGGCCCTTCTTGTACTATGATTAAAATAACTCACGTGAAGCAAACAAATGTTTACTTCACCCTTTTCTAAAAGAACGCGGAAAGGAAAGGTCTTAAGTAATTTTTAGTAGACTTGATACGGGCTCCGAAGTGATGTATTAGGTGACATATTAGTCCAGAGCTTTTCCAGAGTGTAAATGACACAAAATCGACAAAATCATAATCTACCCAGTCCAGGAGCCCATGACCCAGTCCCACTGTCTTGGTGGTAAGCAACTACATCGTTATTTTGCGGTTGTCAGATAATTTAGACTGAGATCTTTTAACTGAGATCTTTTAGTATTTTACATTGAGATGACAAAAAGAATGAAGAACTTTTGCCAGCTGTTTTGTTATGTTTGGTTCCCAGCTCTTCCACCGTAGGTAGGGCCTGGTGAGATGTATTGAATTTCTAATTTGCCCCTCCTCCCAATTATAGTACAAGGCTCATGACAGCCCTTTCGGGTTAAAACCCATCCACCGGTGAACAGAAATACATGTAAAAGCGAAGAAACAGAGAAATGATCCTCACGCTTATCTGAACAATTTAAGCATTTGTCTCGTATCGTTAGACACAAGATATTATGTACTTATTGACTGAATGGGAGGACCGGACGGGAAAATTTGAAAATTTTGGCCCGAGGTCATGCGCTTGATCTGTGCGCCATGACCGAGGGTCAAAGATTTTCCGGTCCGGCCCGACCCTGAAACTCAGTCATTGAGCGTTGTATTATATGGGCTCTTTACACTCTTCGTGAGCTTCACGTTTACGTGAAACGGGAAACGTCGGCTTGCCGTTTCACGTTTCACGTTTCACGTAAAATAGAGGGAAGGTTGTGACTTAAGCATCGCATGACCCACGGCAAGTAGACTATTTAGTTAATAAAGAGCAAAAACAAAACTCGGAGTCTTTTAAACATTGTTTGTAGAAAAAGACGCCATATAAAATGAAGATCTTTACCCGTCAAATTTTGAGAGTTTCGAAGAAGCTGTTTTGTCGGTCAACAGAGAAAACTCAAGGAGTCAGTTATGAACTATCTATATCCATGAAACCTAATTCGGAAAATGATTTTGGGGTACTTTTTTTCCGCAAACAACTTCCACGTAGTAACGGCAAGCGGCAGCCGGTAAACGTAGAAAATGGCGGGAAAATCATGCACGGTCACGTGGTCACTTTTGCTGAAACGAGATGCAAAATCTCTCAAATGCCTGCGGCTTTCATACAGCGATTTTCCCAATAGTTTTTTTATGAAGGCGCATGCCGGGGCCGTACGGGCCATATTCTTTCAGAAATAAAATCCGGTGATAGATAAGGGTCATATGCACACTTAGATTTGTAGTACTGTTCCTGCCCTTCGTTTTTCAGTGACGCAGTTGTGTTGGTTTTTTCGGGGTTTTGTAGTTGCTTAATTCTGTTCCAAATACTGAACGAAATCCTTTCAGAAGCAAATATAAAGCAGTTCATTCTAAGAAATCTATTGAGGCCGCCCCCTCCAATCGGCTATGCTTCTCATTCAGCACTCATTCCACTCAAACCCCCTCTAGGATTTGTAAAAGCCCAGGAAACAGCGAAATGTTTTGTTTGGAGCTTTATTTTGTCAGAATCCTACTTTCTATACTTTTAAGAGTAAATGGTCTTCAGGAGATTTCCGTTAATTTGCTGTACCAGTGATTTCGTGGTACAAAAGCTTTACGGCATGGAGCCTCCACTGTAACCAGGACGTTGTGGATTTTCGAAAGAAACCTGCTTTTACTTCATTGCTTATAGTTACAGGCACTGAATGCTCAACCCGTTACATGATTTACTGACGCAGGTAAATATTTACCTGTTGTCTTAAAACCCAATTATTATTCCTCCGGAATTCTTTGAAAGCATCAATTGTCGTCTTATCTATGTGTTTATTGCTTTCATAGCCTGAGGACGACTGCATCAAACAACACCGGTGCTCCAAGCTTTTGACCTTTTGCTGTCAAAAAATTAATTTACGTGATAAAACGTTGATATCAGACAATTTTTATTCTGCGAGACCTAATGGAGCCTTCATAAAGATCCTTTAGAAGATGTTATCTTTGTGTTTAAAGCGTTTGTGCCATATGTTTAGGCAAAGGCTTTCTAAACACGTGTGGAAGGCATTTTTGGCTATAACGAAAAGAATCCAAACTCTAGTAAGCTTTGCAAAAAAATGCTTTCGGTGTGCGCCCTTTTTGGCCGATAGACCACCCACTACAATTTGCATGTTTTTTCCGCTTGTAAAATATGAAGGAAAGAGATAAAAGACAAGCAGGGAATAATCCTCGCTGACAAGAAAAAATGACATGTGAGCAGCATCTGCTCGCTTAGCGATATGGAAGTTGGACAGCCTTATCGTGGATCCATCTAACTCAAGAGTTTGGGAATGGATACTTTGTTTAGGGCATCTTTAAAGCAAGAGCAATGTAGAGTTCGACAAAAAAAAAACTTTACATGGAATTGTATGTGAATACTTATGGTCAGATGGTCCATTTTGCATTGCTATAGCACGAGATGCAATTAAGTTACTTCTATGCTTCCTTGGAAGAAAATGTTAAACGCTTAGTGATTGTCGATCGCACACCGGTGCAGTTCTCGGCCATCCCGGGATCAAAGGCCAGTTTAAAAAAATTCTTTGTACAAATTTCCTCCTTCAAACGAAAGAACAACCTATAACATCCAGAAGCCGTAGAATATTGTCCAATGATGGTAACACGTTAAGCAGTAAACGAACCTGTAGCGTGTAACGGCGTTTTTCCCATGCAGAAGTAACGTACAAAGTTGAACGATCGAAAGTTTTTTTCGCGGGCGTAAGGTTTTAACACGGAAGAGTAACACCCACACTGAAGAAATGCCTAAAGATTTCCAAAGTAATCTTTTTATAGACTTAAATTTCATCTCGTGTGAGTGATGATGCTTTACGTTTCCTCTTGCAACAGGCAAGACTCACACACAGCACAGTGCTTTGCATGAACTGCTGCATCCGCAACTTACTCATACAAGTGCTCACAACTTCATTTTTAAGTTTCTGCGCAATCAAAGATACCCTTTGAAATGAAATTAAAGAGCTCTAATCCTCTCAGGACACGGCAAATAGATGGATTTAGAAACTTCAGTATGACTCTTTAAGAACTCTGACCTAAAAGTGTATTATAAACGTATTAATTTATTTCATGATTTTGAAGCAAATAACTAAATACATCGATAAATTGTCGTTGTTTATTGCTTCTTAAAAGAAATGGATTGCCCACTGACGCCGAAATAACCACTACTTTTGACGTCAAATAATCACAGAATGACCGTCGTCGCTACTTACTAACCAGTGAGATAGAGTAGAAAATCAACTCCAATATCTCTTAAGTAAAAATGAGGTAAATTCTTTTGCCTCTGACTTGACTTAGTTAAAGACTTTGCGGAGTGGATTATTCGAAGTCCAAGGGAATCAATGCCATGTATGTGAATGGGAGGAGAGCTTTGAAGATAATGTTCAAAAACAAATTAATCGAAAAATAAGGCCTGGCAAAAATCTTCTCAAAAGTATGAAACTAGAAAGCCATCCTTCCAGAAATATTTTCTAACATAATTATTTCAGTACCTTTGTCAACTTTACAATTTTAACTGACGACTTGTTAAATCATTTTGAATTAGTCAATTTGACTGAAAAAGAATGACATGGTGTAGGGTTCACCAGACAAAGTTCTTATCTGCTCTCATGCCATGCATTTCTTGTCATTGAAACATCTTTTACACTCGTGTATTCTTTATATCACGCAACGAATTTATAGAATTTCAGCCACCAAACAAGATTCGACAATATATGCATAACATTTACTATACTTTTATAAAGTTTTATGTGAATTACTCTTGAGGGTAACAGCAAGAAAACCAGTGACAGTGTTCACCTGCCTCTAAGAATGTAATAATGAAATTTGGCCGCTCTTGCGAATACAGAACAATTTATACATACCATGAACTTCCAAATAAACTAAATCATACAACCAGTATAATATACTCGTGTACAAGTAAGGGACTCAATTTGATTCAAAATGTGAATAGAATATCTAGCACTGCAAGAAGACTGTTTCAAACAGCACTTTATCTCGTTCCAAATAACCGAAAAAATATGAACGTTCTGAAAAGGGTTTACCTTAACTGAAGTATTACACATGGAGGTCTCGTTGCTTTTTTGCAAAATTGGTACCTTAACTGGATTATTGACAGGTTGGTCCAAAATTTTGTTTTTTGAAAATGTTACGTAAAACTAGGAGGGAAGGAAACGGGCCCCTTAGCGAATTCTTGCATTCTTTAAAACTTCGAATTCTCTGATTGCAGTCGTTTTTCACGGCATGTAAGTCAGCTCCGCCATGATTCTTTTCAACCATTAGTAACAAGCATGAAAATGCGTGGAAGTAGCACACGGGTGACAGCAGTGGCAAGAAGCATTCCACATTGCACATCCAGCTGAGCCGGTGAAAATCGTCGGATTAGGCAAGGACTTTGCTGTCGTGCATAGCTGTTCTGGTTTCTGGAAATGAAAAGGGCGCTCTACTGGAGTCGGCTTGCAGTAGTGAACAATATTTCTTGGTCCTGGCAGGGATCCTAATCGCACAGCATAATAAGAACAGATTAGTGCTGTGTTCACCTCATTCACTTGGAGACTGGCCTAGAGACAAGGATTGAACCCCACCCCGGAAAAACAGGATCAATTGATCACTCTCACGAGAGTCTATATGAACTAGTTAACCCACGGAAATTTTGTTTCTTAAAAAGAGGAGCTTGACAATAATGTTTCGATATTTTGCACGGCATGACTACGGGCTTAGATTGAGGCCATTTTCACTAAAAGCAGAATTTGGTCAAGTGATCTAAACTACCTAAGAGAAAAAATATCGACTGTTTCTGCTCAATTAAGTCCCAAAATGTAACACAAATGGACAAAATCATTAGCGCTTAAGTACTCGTTTCCGAGTCTTTCTTTCTCTAAACAGCAACATCTCGTCCGCTTAAAACCTCTGGATTGGACAATTCGGAGTGTCATCAAACTTTCGTGTTGGTGTGAAGCCAACGTTACACAGTCTACAAAGTGCCTAAGAATGTCACTTTCCCAAATTTAATAGGATACAAATACAATTTAGTTGTATCTATGACACGTTTTGTGGGTATTAGTGAAAACTACAGTGATCCATCATATAATAAGTTTAACACCTTGATTTAAGTCGGCTAAATTACCGGATTTTCTAAGAGGGTTCGGGAACTGAAACTTCTTGAAAGCAATTTATCATGTTAATTTATTTTAGTCTTGAAGAGAAAAGATTTCAGACGGTTAAGAATTGCTGACAACTTTGAGTGAGGAGCATGCAAAAACGTTTGAGCTTTGTTGTTGTTGTTTTTTTTAACACTCGATTGTTGTTTCGAGGATTTAGACCATCACAGCAGTGTATGTATGTGTCTTTGGCATTAATAGTTTTTTCAATCTTAAACACTTTTTAGACTTCTCTCGCCAAACAAAATGAAACTGCCATATTGGAAAGATGGTTTCTTGGAAATTAAGGAAACTGACTGCCTGATTGCAGAATTCAAGGGAAGTAGTTGCTTGTTATCGGAGTTATGCACTGACGCATTTAGGTGTGCCACATGCTGAGGCTGGTTAGAAAGGAAACTTCAAGGGGCGATGATTTGTGTGATTTAAGCAGTTCAGCCAAATCTCAGGCTGAAAAAAAGCCGCGTGCCAAGTCTTTTTTTTTTTCAGCCAGTTCTTTAGGCTTTTTATTGTTGAAATCAGTTTCAAGGAGGCAAGAACAAACGAAAAAGAGCTCAAATTTCTTAGTAACTGACTTCGAGAAAATTCTGGAGGTGGAGAACTGTAAATATGACTTCGTTTAAGTAACCTTCCCCGTAAAGTTAGTATTACCTTGGGCTGAAATGGCGTTTAGTTGATTCAAATTGGCAAAGGGCTTTCAGGAAAGAAACATTGATTCAAAAACTACACTAGACTAGAGGCTCCTAGGGCGGAGACCTCTTGGAGAACCGACTCAGGGGTGCGAAAGTTCAAGAAAAAAATTCAAGAGAATCATAATGGTCAATCATCTTGGTTTTTCCCTAAATAAATGATTTCTCACAGGAAGTCTACCTTTTTCGCGTAATTTATCTTTTCGTCTTCGTGTGACTACATCACACGAAACAAGGTTGCAATCATGATAATGTTTACGTAATGTGAATTTCGTTTCCCTCCGCACAGTCAATTTAGATTTAGGACGTACTCTGTTGACATGTTGATTAAAAACGTCGGTGGGTTGTATTTAAGCCGGACGCCCGTGATCCACGAATTTGTAGTGTTGACGTCCCGGCTGAGAATGTTCAGTCATCAACTGAAGGGTATTCAGTTTATTTTAACATAAAATGTTTGGCTTCCAATGAATAAACAGTTTATACGCCGCAACCCATTCCTGTTTGCGCCGCACCCTTCACCAAAATCAAAACCCCGTAAAGATATCGCTTTAGAACAACATACCATGGTTTGTTATTTTTCATCGAGTATTAACGCACCAAGATTAAATTTGAAGGGCTTTCTTCATTAAACGATGCTGTTTTAACTTAAGGCTTTTTGGTCCAGCATCCAATAGATTATGAAGAGAAAACTGAAGGAAAACTAACCCGTCGGAAGTGTCCATCGAAATCCGGCTGCATTTCTTCCTTAATTCGGTAAAGTCGGCAATTGTTTTGTTAAAATGTGAAAGGCCCATGCCCAAGTTAATCTTAGAAGGACGTTGATGCCAAAATTTCATCATTCGTTTTCAACAAATTGTATAGAGGATTCATAGCTTTCCGTTTTCAGATCCAAAAGTTCGGTCGATCAATCGAGAGCTGTGTTCAGTGTGGTTTGATAGATTTCAGTAGGGCGTGTACGGCTCGTTTGTGGATTGGAAAATCAGAACTCTGCATTGATGACATTGAGCGTTTAGCACCTCAGTTGTTTATTGAACAAGGTAACCTGAATGTCGTGGGGATTGAAAGTCAAGTGAGAAAGATCGATTACATTGTTTGTTTGAAGCAAGCAAGAAAGGAGCATGTTTTGTATTGCTGACTCAATCTTAAGTTTACAACAGGAAAGATACTTTTAAACAAGGTCAAGTGTGTTCAAACTCAGTGTATCTTTTAGGAAATATTAACGCTGGTTAACGTTTCTGTAAGCAAGTTATCTCCTTCCTGAAGGTACGTTTTACGTTTACGGCGTCAAGACTTTTGCAAAATTATAAAGACGATTTTTTAAAACATAAAACCAATTATTCCAAATTTTATTGCTTTGTATGAGTTAACCAAGAATCTGGATCGTTTATTTCGAACTTTCAATGTGTTTAATTATTTCAGATGTTTACCCAAACAATTTTTGTGTAATTTGTGTAATATGTCTTCCGATGAGGCACTTGTCCACTTGCTCTTTCAATTAGTGTGATCCTTTTTGGCCATGTATTGGCCATCTACTTGTTAAAGATACCACAAGTATCTTTAAATCTCATGGAAATCTAGCTATTTATTCACGGAAAAATGGTAAAAAGAATGAAATAACCGGAAATTCAAACTTACCAATGTCTGTGTTGCGCACACTTCTAACAGGAAATGACTCACTCCCTCTCCTCACGCACTCCTCCTTAGCTCTCGTCTTTTCGTCCGCTAAAATACTTTCAATCGAGAACGATCCTTGGAAAGGCTTGGGTTTTGTTGACGATCGTACGACGTGGACTGCGTTAGAGTGCGATCTGACCGTTTCATAAGAGGGAGGAAGCATTAAAATGTTTCTTCGTGCTTCGTGCATGCCGATATCTCTCATGGTCATGTTACAAGGAACAATCTGCTCAGCGATGTAGCCATGGCTCATCACCTCTCTCTCGTCTTTCCGTTTGGGTTTTCTTCTACGTCTTCTTCTGAAAGTGCCATCAGCCAACAGGTAGTCATGTAGGGAGCTAACAGTCCAAAAGTTGTCTTTACCCCACGGTCTAGCAGGGTCGCGAAGAATCTTCACGAAGCACTTGTTGAATGACAGATTGTGTCTCACTGAGTTTTTCCATCCTTGGTAAGGGCCTCTGAAAAATGTGTAGTGCTGAACCAAATACTCGTTGATTTCTGTCAATGTCATCTTTTTACCTGGGGAATTTAGAATAGCGGTTGCAATCAAAGCGATGTAAGAATGAGGGGGCTTCAGACGCTCTGACTTAGAACTCAAGCACGGATCCTTCCTCTCCTTGTTGGTATGAGATTGCTCTTCCATCGTGCACCAGGTTTGGAGATCGTGCACTTTGTTCTGCTCGTTTCAGTTCTTGATGCCTTAACAGTCAACAAACCTCTGAGCCTAGTTTCTCTTGTTTCAGTCCTCCGAGAATGTAAATAATTCCTTTGTAATTGATCAGAAATGGTTCCACGTTTACTGCATGCAGCACCACCCACAAAGGATCAATTCATGTTTACAAACGATCAATTAGAAAAACCATTAAATCCGTATACTCTAGCCGCGAAAAGCGGATTTGAACAAAAACACTTTAGAAAAGCGCTTAAAATCAGTCAGGTCCTTGTGTTGTGATCTCTCTCACAGTTGTGTGAAGTGGCTATTAAAGTCCCTTTCAACAAACGTTTTGCTCCTGAGCTGGGCGCTGGACACGATCTGACGTTTGGATCTGTTCTGTGCAAACCAATCCTTTTCAAGGGTTGATTATTGAAATTAAGCTCAAAATTTGGTTATCTCGTTCGCATCGATAGTTGTTCGCTCTGATTTCGAGATAATGCCATCGGCGCCATCCAGTAACGCTTGTCCGTTTGTTTGTGGTGTTAAACTGGTTCCGGTAACAATTTATCTTAATTAGTGTCATTAACAGGATTGCAAGCGACAACTAGTTCCACGTAAAGAGTGATCTCTCAGTGGTTTATTCTACTGTTAGTGCTCAAACGCTTTTCGTGGTTTAATTAAAATATATCAGACTCCAAGACTGAAGTAAGATTCCTCCTTTTACGGACTGTAGCTACTTATTGTATTGCAAAAAAAGACTGGACAGATAGTTGATTAATGCTTGGTCTATCAGTACAACGAGGACCAGATGATCCCAGTCGAGATCCATCAGTCAAACAACGGAATTTCATGGGCAAATTACTCGTCAATTGCGTCCTCTCTTCAGACGGAGGGCAGTTTGTTTATTGCGATTGAAAAGTTAGACTTGTTTTTCATATTTGTTTAGAATCCGTCACAAAAGACTAATTAATGGTTTGCACAAAGTTTAAGCTATTTCCATCGGAATGGAGTGAATGATGAGTTGAAGCTTGCGCGTGCTCTCATGAAGTCTAAACATCTACAAAGGAAACGCTATTGAGAATACCATAAACTTGTGAGAAAACGGGACATTCGTTTATTTTTCCGATCTCGCTCGGGGGCGCCGTTACATCATTCTGCGGACTCATTTTGTTTAAGTTTGGCGCGCTCACATTGATTTGAGCAGGGTTCATCTAGTATTGATATCGCTTTAAAAAAGCAAAACGGACTTTCAGCGACATGATAAGTTGGACGCGAGCGATTGTTTTTGGAGTTCTAAGATTGTTTTTATAGCAAGGTTTTCAAACTGTCTGGTATCGATACACCGCCTTATCAACCAATTACAGTCAACTGAGGCAGATGCCGTGTGCATAACCGTCTGATCATTCCCAGCGAGTCTGTTTGCCAAGGGCTTTTAAGCACAGCAAATAAATGTTTATTTATACAATCATTTGAGTATATACGGTCAGAGGAAACTATCCGACGTGCAACACATTGGCCTTGAAGGACTTTTCCATGGTCAGAAAACAACTGGTCATACATCATGTAGGCTTGATGTCAGCGAAGAAAATACCTCTGTATATTTCTGTTTTGCCTGCTATCTTGACGAGATGAACATTGATAAAGGAGAGAAACCCGAGCCGAGGGTAGAGGGTAGAAATTTATCGGTATATTAAAAACAATCTATCACTGTCACTATTAGCTAATGTACTTTGCCGCTTAAGTTTCGGCTTAGCCTTGCCCTACTTCCTTAAGTTGTGTCTAGTTTACACTGTTAGCAGTGATTGTATACTGTTTGAGAATCATAAGTAAGCATTTAACACTTTGTACACATTACTTAAGTCATTTGTACATGGTGCCGAACACGTGATCCCAAGAAACAGTATCAACGTATCATGCACGAAGTCTTATGCCCTCCGACTTACAATCGAACTGATAGTTTGTACATGTTTTTACGATGATGACTCCTTAATTAGAATTTAACAAAAACAACGCAATTTTTTTCTTCCAACATAAGGTGCGCAAATTTCAGTGCAAAAAATTCCAAGTTTGAAAGTGGGTAGTAAAGGTCAAATTCAGAAAGTGAGATAAGTTTTGTGAGAAGAAAATTCCGATTGTTACGACATAAAAGTACTTTTAACAGCGATGACGTACTTCGCACAAAAGAGGATAAATGCCAAATGGCATTTAGCCTTTCCAGGGGTATGAAAGAGCCATACCACTAGTTTATCATACCGCCGCCATATATGCCGGATTCCAAGAGGCGCTTCTTTATTTGCCGCATCCTCGCCTCACGGATTATTCACCTTTTCATCGCAGATTATCCTTCCTCCTCCCAGGTCATTATACTGATGAATTTTATCAGAGACAGTCTGTCTCCGAACTCGAAGTTAATTTGAGAACACATTTAATTAAGGACCGATACATTTGGCTTGCGGTTTACAGTTCTGTGGACAACTGATAAAATACGTTTGTGCAAACGCAAAATATTAATGTTA
>NC_090892.1:43241263-43246263 GCF_036669925.1 Montipora capricornis
AAAAGTTCTGAGACCACAAGAGTTTTGGAAAAGTCACGTTAGTCAAAATCGACCCCTTGTGTTTCGCCAAGCTATCGGAGATTCACCGGCGATAAAGAAATGGACTGACGACTATTTAAAGCAAACATTTGGCGATTTGGATGTGTTAACAGAGCTTAAAACGGAAAACAGAACGCACGGCGTGACATCACGCATGTTATTTGGAGATTTCATTGACATCTACACAAAGAAGGATCTCTATGTGGTCACAGTGTTGCCGGATCCTATGAGACAAGATCTCCCGGTTTGTAACCGTTTTTATTTGAAAATGCTTTTGTTGCGTTCACAGGAAATTTAAGCAACCGAGTCTCTTTAATATATCGCCTGAAAGTGCCTGGCCTTTCATCCAAAAAAATCATTTTGTAAGGTAAATTTGAAGTCATTCGGATGAAATTAATTTTAACCACCTGTCTCAAAAGTGTTTGCTGATGCTAACGTTAAAAAGTGTATGAAAAGGAAAGCCCAGAAAAAAGACGGCAAAGCTTGAACAAAGCTTTTACATCACTCTCGTTTCCCCAGTTATCTCTTGCCTCACAGACATGTGTAACTATTTGTTCAGCTGTTTAATTAAGCCTCGAAGGGGGGGGGGGAGGGGGGTGGGATTGACGAGCAACGACAGAGTGAAATCCGAAAGTGACGCAAGTGGCACTACATTGGAAGTCAAAGGGTTAAAATGACTAACAGAGGATGACGTCTTGTTCATCCCAGCACATATCGAGAAAATTACAACTGTATTTTGTCAGGGAACCCACAAAAAATGAAAAATCTTTTCTTGAGGAAGCTATTGTTTTCTTCCCCAGCAAACGTTTACTCCTTAATTAATACACAGTAAACACATTTGAGAAAACGCACTTCCTCGTTTACGGCGACAAAAATATCGGTGTATTTACCCAGTATTTTATGCGGAAAACTAGAACGATCACTTCCAATATTAGCTCAGTCGTTGCGAAGCTGAAGGGTTCTCTTCCGCCACAGTATCGTATTTTCTGTACTAAGAACTCCACTCTCTTTTCTTTACTGACACGATGCTTATCCACGGTTAGAAGACTTGAGAGGCGACAGGCAATCTGATTCGTACCCAGAATCTTCGTCTCCCGTGACCAGTGGTCGCGAAAGGAGTGACGGATTAGCTCCTCCCTTTAAGCGTACGCAGAGGGCCAAAGATTCTGTTAACACGATAGATTGGGGTAGAAGTTGGCAAAAGCAAAACCGAGTCTTAAAAACTTACTGATCTGTGTTTGTGGAAGCAATCAAGCAACACCGTTTAGTGTCGCAAGTCCCCATATATGCAATCTCTTCTTGTCGCTTCTTTTTAATTGATAAAGCTATAATCTGTTCCGGCCTTTAGGCAGTGTTCTGAGCCATGATTGGTTCCGGCAGTGCGGCCTGGTTGACTTACTCCTTTTTCTCTTCAGCTACTTACTTGCATAATGTGTGGAACATTCAAGGACTTCCTACACGAACTCAACCTGTGGATGAGCTCAGGGGGAACACGATCTGTCATTCATTTTGACGCCGATCACAATATCCACTGTTTGGTAGCTGGCCGCAAAGATTTCGTGATGATCGATCCAGTGTTTTCTAAATTCTTGAATCTAACTCGGGTAAGTGTTTCTCCTTTAAACATCCATATGTATTTCCTGTTAAATGCAGTGGAGACCTGATAACTTGAAGCTGGGGCTAATGTATGGTGTGTCGGTGAAAGTTAAAGCAGGTTTTCATCAGTGACGCAAGCATAAACACAAGAGACATACGCAGACCTCAGTATTAGTAGTTTTTTCCTTAATTAGCTTCGCCATGAAAGCAAAACCAAACAGTGTTGTAGTAGATTATCAAGCTCAATATGAATCAATAGAAAAAATTGAAAGAGATAAGGCTTTTCATAATTAGCAGTAAACGTTTTACATCACGGTACAATATGTTCAATGTTGCTGTTTGAGGAATCTCTGGTCTTGTGTAGTACGGACGGCTTTTCATCTACGAAACCAGGGGTCATTTTTGTACAAGGATGTCATATATAACTATAGCACGTTTTCAACCAACCTCTAGAGACACCAATAACAATAGAGAAATGTACGACTTCTGGTGGACGAACAAAAGAAGCTAATGAGAGATCTTTTGTTTTCGTCCACCAGCCTGGCGGCGATTACGTCACTTGAAAACCTGCTATTCACTCAGAACTATAAACGTCACTTTTATAGTTCTGGCCCCAGTTGTTCAAATCCCGGTGGACAAGCCACTATCCGACAGTTTCAATCTCTGCAAGGAAATCAGTATTTACTCACGTAACCTGGTTGATATAATTGTGACTATATCATCCCAATGTGACCTTGTACACGAAAATGGTAACCTGAAAATGTATTTGGCAGCACGTCTTTGTGTTCCTTCAATCTCTGAACAAGTGTAAGATGAATTGACTTCCCAACAATTACCTATATCAGTGTCTTTCTCTCACAGTTGGAGTCATAGTTCTAACTGATGTTTTTGTTCCAACAAATTAACGGTACCTATGATCAAGACGCTACTGAGTTTGCGTCTGTTTCTTATGCTTGCGTCAGTCATCTTTGTTTCTGATTGGCTTAGAACCCTCGCATAATTCTTGCTGGCAGGCCTTCTCTTGTCGGAACTGTTCATTTGTCAAATACTTTTCCAATCACAGGAATCGCATAAATCGTCCAGTAATATAGAGATTATTTGACGACTGGTGCTAAGGCTAGGCTATAACGCAACTTAGACTTCGGCAGAGGGTAACCAATGGTTACGGCATTTTAAGGACGGTCGCGCTCAAAATGTTCCCACGTACAAGTTTTTTTTAAACTTGCCACGCAGAACGGTAATGATCTACTTTTGCCAAAAAGGCAAAAATGGGGAGTCACCGTGCTCTTTTTCGAGATCATGAGGTGCACTTTGAGAGGATTGCGTTATTTTAAGACGATCTTAGCTTACAACTGTCAGCAATAAAAAAGCTACATTAGTGAAATTTAGATCAGGTAAACTTACTCAATTCAACATAACTAATGTAAGTAAATTAACCTTTGCAGCTGATGTATTTTTTTTAGGTGAAATAGACCTTGAAAAACGATACATATTAGTCTAAGAAAAAAAACTTCGGTTGCACGAGAGCATAAAAGGCGAAATATTTGTAACTTCTCACGCACAGATTTTTTTTTGTTAAAATGGACAAAATCAGAAAAGGAAGTGATCTACGGAAAGAAAAATAGGGGTCATCGAGCATTCAAGAGTAAAATCCCTGCGAAGTTCTCTTAGCGATGGTATATTCGCACTGTCACGTCATTGCGTGACATTTCCGAGAAGACCTGGGTCCACAGCTATCCCATCATGCCACCTGCTTTCACGTTCCATTCTTGTGGAAAATGTTTGCGCCTTTAGTATCGTGTTTACCGTCGTGGTCTGCGATGCATGACATGTGCGTGACATGCGCGAAAAAATCGCAATAGCAATGGGCGCGAACGTCCTTAAGTAAATTATAAAACAATTCTTGAATTCTGCTTTTGCGTAACTTGAAGAATGGGAATTTCAGAAGAAGAAGAAGGGAAGGTCAGTAATCCTTTTCTTCCTTCTTTTATTCCTCGCCAGCCTCCTCAATTTGGTTCAGGATATTCCATTGTGAATCCAGATGTAGTTGATCTAAATCTTTTTCCAAACATTTCAAAAGTGGAATGGAGTTATAGCACCCTAGAGCCCGGTGATTGTATCTACATTCCCTCAGGTACGTCTTAGTTTATACTCTAGGAAGTAGATGACTTGTACGAGATATTAGATCGACAGTTTCTATTTGAACATGTGCCTCCAATACTGAGGATTTAAAATCAGGGCCAACGGGAATTCCCCGCTCCCCAAAACCACAAAAGAAAAACAAACAAAAAAATATATCTATAAACGTTTTCATGGTATATTTGGTTTAACGGTAGCCAAGAAAAGATTTGGGAAGAGTGAAGAGATCCTCGCGCTTATCTGGACAATTTAAGCAATTGTCTTTTAATTGGCCTTTCCGAAATTCAGCAGGGAACTGGGGCGAGTTTCAAGTTTTAACTAATCGATAAACTGACACTACCACATGAAAGATCAAGTTGAGATTGGTCATTTGGCCAAGTATGGTGCTTTTTAGGGTGAACAGAGACCAAGTTATGGACCTTGAAACATGGTTCAAAATCCATACAGGCGTCTCTAATTTTGATACAGCGTCCCCCAAAACCATATAAACTCTATTTGTTTTTGTTTTTTTTTTTAATCAGTTTAGTGACAACTGTAAAATCCCGTCATGTACCTACAATTTGAAAGAAGCTGCGATGAAAATCGCTATGTTTGCCCATTTTAAAGAGTATCACGGAAATCATAAAAATTTTAACAGTTCATATGGTTTTGGGGGACGCTGTATCAAAATTAGAGACGCCTGTATGGATTTTGAACCATGTTTCAAGGTCCATAACTTGGTCTCTGTTCACCCTAAAAAGCACCATACTTGGCCAAATGACCAATCTCAACATGGTCTTTCATGTGGTAGTGTCAGTTTATCGATTAGTTAAAACTTGAAACTCGCCCCAGTTTCCTGCTGAATTTCGCAAAGGCCAATAGACACCTGAAGAATTCATGTGGCTCCAACGGGATTCGACCCCAAGCCCCCTTGCGATGCCGGTACGGTGCTCTACTAACGAAGCTATGAAGCCACACAGTTCAGTGAGAGCAGGTCAATTAAGTGAAAGGATCATTTCTATCTTTCATCTATAGCCAGCTGACGTCAATTATATATATTCATTTCTTTAAAAAATATTTGGACTGGCCAGGCCTTACTTAAAGCTACTGAAAACACAGCCAAGAAGGCTCTAGAGTGGAATCCACCAAAGGACAGGGGGAAGCTATCATACCTGGAAGCGCATGAGTAGTGAATAAGGTCAATAAGGCGAGAGGGGAGTCGCGTGGTGCGAGGAAAACAGAACTTT
>NC_090892.1:43256263-43286263 GCF_036669925.1 Montipora capricornis
TTATCCACCTTTGAACAAGCGAGGCCCGTTGTTGTCTTAGGCAAAGTTGCATGGTTCCAGGGTTTGTTCAGAGTTGGCCGTTGACAAGTCAATACTCGTTATTTCGATGAACTCTTTGCCTCTGCATTGTCCCCTTCATGGGGCAGTCGCCAAAGCTTCCATCTTTCCGGGAATTTGTGTAGCAACACTCTATGAGGAAGCACTGCTGGACATCCCAAAAGGCGTTGCAAAGAACACTACCACCATACTCGTGTGTTACTAATACCGAGCCAAGCTAAAGAGAACACCATGTGAAAAAGCAGCAGCACCGTTAACCTGCGATCAGGCGTACTTTTCTTTAGAGATGGTGCGAAAAGGTACGCCTCATACAATTTCTTAACGAGTCGTCTGCAGGAAGTCCAGAATCTGGACTTTACTCTGATTGGCCGAAAAACAATAGAGCTCTTGGAGCCTCGCTCCGCTTGATTGAAGAATTGCAAATCATACTTCCAGCGACATCGGTTAACATCTGATCAAATTTTGGCCGCTGAGAATGATTTTGAACAGGAATGATATTTAGGCTCTGTTTACAACTGCTGTTGCTTCGATTTTTTTTGCAAAACTCTTTAAAGGAAGAGCAGAGAGAATGTATCCGAAGAATGGTTTGTCTAAAAGAAGACTTTATAGTTGTTCTCCCTACGGGATTTAGCAATAGTGTTATTTACAGTCCCGACCATTCTAGAGAAAAAAATCTCATTGGACAACTTGACTTGGCCAATGAGAGAGCAGAATGTAAAATGATCGCCATCGAGCTATAACGGCCGTAGCCACACAAAGAGGCGAGCGTATGGGAAGATTATAAAAAGCCGAACATTATTTGGAATTTATACGTCAAAAATCGTGGTGCGATCCCGGAGTGGAGTTAATTTGATAGGAAATTTATCTGGCCTTAAGGCTGTGGTGTTTTTATGGAGATACTGTCCGTTGCTTTGGGATACAAGAGCAATTTGTGGGACGAGATCGCCGCGACTCACCAGCCTTTCAACTCTTTATGGGGGGAAATGACAACTAACAACATCGTAAAAATTCGTAAGCCACAAACCCGTCTAAAATGGACACAGCTGCGCTCCGATTGCACAGACAAGGCGAGGACAACTGTACGTAGAGGTAGGTGAAGTTTATTTCTACATTTACAGCTTGCTTTAGCATTTATAAGCTCAAAGTTAATTTTTCGCAACAAAGTCTATATATCGTATACCGAGCTTGGGCTGCCTATGGACAGAGAAATTCGACATCGTTTACGGAAGCGCTGAACAATGGTTTTAATCAAGGTTTTAATAGTGTCATACTTCTAACAAAATGATAATATTGAGTGGCGGTTGCTGGAAAACTAGAATTTCTCAAAGTCCATTTTCCTTGGAGATATTAGCATGTTTTATTGGTATCATAAATATTGGAGTTAAAATAAAGTTTATTGTTGTACTGATGATTACGCCTGATAATATGAAGGATTCGGGCTTTTTCTGCGATTTTATCTCGAAAGTCTTCGTTCCTTGATGGTTTGAACAAAGAAACCGCACCAACGGTCAAGCGGGATGTGTAGAAATACTAGTAGCTTTGATTGCATGGATAAAGTCTGGCTTCGCAAACATTCCAGCTAGAATTCTATTTTGGTTTCGTCGTCTCGCAACAACGTGCAGGTAATTTCCGGGAAAATCTGATTGGCTCACATTTATAGCATGACACAATAACATCACTCTTGACAGGTGGGCGGCAGACGACTCGTTAAGAAATTGTATTGGGCGTACCTTTTCGCGCCCTGTCTAAGAGAAAAGTACGGATGATCGCGGTTACAGCACCGTGTACTATTATGCTATTGCAAAATTGACGCTAACGCTAACGCGAGTTTTCGATTACTCCTATTCGAGTACGTTGTACCATGAGGGCAAACTATCAGGAAACTGGATTCCAGGCAACAAGGAACGACTAGAGCACAAAAGAAGTAGCTATGCACGCCGCTCATGTTAGACTATTGTCGTGTCCTCATAACAGAAAAGGTAAAGGCTTTGTTATATGTTTTTCGATAAAGAAAGCGTAGTTTTCTGCCAATTTTTCCAGTCAAACAACCGGCATTTATTTCTCTTCGGTGTCGTCAGCACAGAGCGCCCTTGTAAGTTGTATCAACGTAACTACCACAAGCTTAAGATTGGTTTCACTAGCGACGAAGTCGGAGTCGGAGTCGTAATCAGAAGCGCATAGCGATACGACCTAGTGAAAATCAAACTGCCGGAGTCGGAAGCAGAACACCGATTCCGCTTATGACTCCGTCGCTTACGATCCAGTGAAAACTGTATTGTCGGAGTCGGAAGCAGACGCGGGAGAATAAACCACAGAGCTCGATTCCAAGCATTGTGACTGGTTGGTTCTTCCTTTTCCGCTTCCGACTCCGACTACCTAGTTTTCACTGGATCACAAGCGAAAGGAGTCATAAGGGGAGTCGGAAGAAAATGGGAACGTTCTGATTCTTCCGAATCCGATTTTCGTCGAGCTTATGACTCCGCTTACGACTCCGATCTTTGATTTTCCGCTCTAGGTCATAAGCGCTCTCCGTCGCTAGTGAAAAGCAGTCTTTAGGCACGCGGTTTGAGCCAATCACAACGCTTGCTCTACGACATGACCATTTTATTACGAACCAGGGTAATCGCAAGAACAGTTGAATCAATGTATTTGATGAACTCACCACTTCAGTTGGCCGGTAGAACTTGGGGTCTACTGCCACAAGTACTTTGCCATTGCTTGCATCTTTGCCTATTTCATTGACCCCTTCTCCTTCCCATCTATAAGACAAGCATGCCCAAAAAAATGAATCTTCATAATAACGACGATGAACTTTATTTACGTGTCAACTGTGTTTCGCTCTGGGGCACTAATTTGGGATACTGCACAGAAATCAACTCATATCATCGTAGGTCGTTAGTAACCGGAGATAAACCAAGTGGAGTCGATACGAGAACCAACAAACTTAACCCACATGTGACGCCAAGTCTGGAAGTCAAACCCGGGGCCACATTGGTGGGAGGCGAGTGCTCTTAATAGTGCGCCTTCTCTACTGCCATATTGAAAGTAAAGTGGCATTCTTGTATTCAGATCCTGCGGGTGACTGTAGTCCCTAGAAGGATTCTTATTACTGCCTGTAGTTTCGATATCCGCCGTCAGTAGACGCCATCCTCAGAGTCGAGTGAATCGTTGCCTGCACTCCTGTCTTTATGCTGAATGGTCAGCAGCATAAACATTATGTCATGGGCCAGCTATGAAGTATCCCCTGATTATAAGCAATTGCTCTGATTATGTTGTAGGCGGTGAAGACTGTGGACAATGATTGCTGGATCTTCGAGATGACTGTAGGGTGGTCAACTCTCAGTAAAATTGATCTGTATTGTCTTTGTAAATTTCACCCGCCACCTCTCCTTGGTAAGTAAAGTAGAGGAGGCGGTCGACTGTTAATTTGCTTAGTTTCTTGTGTCCAGTTAATATAAAGTAAAGTCGCTATCAGAAGAATTTCGCGATTATTCCATACTGTTCACATTGTACAATACAGGCAAACTAATCTGCAATAATAATAATAATAATAATAATAATAATAATAATAATAATAATAATAATAATAATAATGGGCACTGGGGTAGAACAAGTTGGTGCCTTAGCCTACCACGGGAATATGGACGCTTCCGCCCACCAGAGTCTTGGGTGGCACCTTTGGCAAGTGCCAACAACCCAAAAGTGTCAACGGGACGGGAGCTTGTAGTCAAGGTGTCGCGTCCGGCAGGTGTCCTGTGGATCAGCAGCACAGGCCCGGTCGTCATCCTGCTACTAGTGAACAACGACAGAAGAGATTGGGATGGTCAAAGGAGGATAACAAACGGTTGTTTGAATGTTACATCAGAAGTGAACCAGAGAGGAAAGGGTACAGAACCATCACTGAAGTCATGCGAAAGAACGAAGCTGAAAGCAGAAGTTGGAAAAATCAATGAAGCCGTCAAAAGGATTCAGACGCACAACATCACTGAACTGAATTCTTTAATGTGCGCAGCTGCATATGTTACTACAGAAAAAATGGGAATGATAAAAGGGAGGAAAGGGAGAAGAACTGAAGAGCCATTCTGGAAGAGAAGGATTAAGGGGAATATCGAAACTTGGAGAAAAGACCTGAACAAGATTGAGGAAATCCGAAGAGGAAACATGAGAATGAAACAAACAGAGAGGGAAAGGTTGAACAGAAAATATCATCTTGAGGAAAGGGGCACTTTGTATGTCTCAGGCATGTTGAAACAGAAGATCAAGGCAGGTGGAGTTAAGATCAAAAGATACAACGAGAGATGTCAACAGTTCAAACAGAACCACCTGCTTAGAACCAACAAGAAGCTGTTCTACAAAACACTAGATGGAAAGGAACGAGGAGAAACGGTGTTACCTAAACCCACAGAAGCAACCTCCTTCTGGAGCAAGATCTAATCTGAGGAAGTCGATCACAATGAGAGAGCATCGTGGCTAGAGGATGAAGAGGTAGAGTTCAGTACAACAGATGTGCAAGAAGATATCAGCATCACTGTGGAGGATATTAGAAATGGAGTGAGCAAGATGGCAAACCGGAAGGCAGCCGGCCCGATCTTGTTAGGGGGTTCTGGTTTAAGAAACTGACAGGACTGCACTCTAGATTGCAAGAATGCTTGCAAGACTGTATATGTCAAGAGAATGTACATGTACCAGAGTGGATGGTCAGGGGAAGAACAGTTTTGATACAAAAGGACACAGCGAAGGGTGCCCAGGCCAGCAACTACCATCCTATTGCCTGCCTACCCATGATGTGGAAGCTCTTGACAGGAGTTACATGTATGGAAGAGAAGTTATACCACCACTTGGAAAGGGATGGGCTGCTAACAGATGAACAGAAGGGGTGCAGGAAGGGATCCCAAGGAACTAAAGATCAATTACTTGTAGACAAGGCAATGCTGAAGAACTGCCAGAGAAGGTTGACAAACTTGTCAATGGCTTGGATAGACTACAAGAAGGCATATGATATGGTGCCGCATTCATGGATCCTGAAATGCCTGGAGATGGTTGGGGCTGCCAAGAATATGATCTCTATGATCAGCAACAGCATGGTGAACTGGCTCTTGGGAAGGTGGACATTAGGAGAGGAATTGACTCCTTGTCACCAATACTGTTTATAGTGATAGTGTTACCCTTGACCTCAGTACTTTGAAAAATGAGAGCTGGATACAAACTGGCAAAGGACATGAAACCCATTAACCACCTACTATTCATGGATGATCTGAAGCTGTACGGAGCCAGCAAAGATCAACTAGACTCACTTGTTGTAGTAGGAAGGATCTTCTCGCAAGACATTAAGATGTCGTTTGGGCTAGACAAGTGTGCTGTCCTGGAAGGGGAAGACAAGTTGGCAGTAGCAGAATAGAACTACCCGACAACCAGCATATCAGGGAAATAGAGGAAGAAGGCTACAAATACCTTGGCAACTTACGGTTGGACTAGAACCTCAACACCAAGATGAAAGGCAAGATAACAACGGAGTATATCAGAAGAGTCAAGAAGTTGTGTAGATCAAAACTCAATGGAGGAATTTTGATCGGTGGCATCAAAACCTGGGCGGTAGGTGTTTTACGCTACAGTGCGGGGATTGTAGACTGAACAATGGAGGAGGTAGCCAACATGGATAGAAGAACTAAGAAGATCTTGGCAATGAATGGCTGTGTGCACACCAGGAGTAATGTTGCGAGGCTGTACCTGCCAAGAAAGGAAGGGGGAAGAGGACTGATCGACATCGAGGAGTGTGTAAGAAGGGAGAGCAAATCCCTTCATGGCTCCCTCAGAGAGAGCAAAAAATGGATGCTTCAAGCTGCGTTGAAGGAGAAAGTGATTGTTGAAGAAGAGAGTCTGCAGGACTATGAGAGGAGGCGGAAAGACGAGAAAGTCAAAAACTGGAAGAAGAAAGCCCTACATGGTGCGTTTGTCCAACAAATATCAGATGAAGCTGGAGCGGAGTCTTGGATATGGCTCAGGAATAGATTCGTAAAAAAGGAGACAGAAGGTTTGATTCTTGCTGCTCAGGAACAAGCTTTAAGAACAAACTCGATCAAGCACAGCATACATATGACCTCAGAGACACCAGTGTGTAGATTGTGTGGAGATGCCACTGAAACAGTACGACACATTGTCAGTGGATGCAAGAAGCTTTCCCAGGGAGAGTATAGGAAGCGCCACGACAAGATGGCCCTGCGGGTACACTGGCAGATGTGCAGGAAGTATGGTATCAACCCTTGCCAACCGCAGAAAATGGAGAAGTGAGGATTACCTGGGACATGACTATCTACACAGACAAAGTGCTGAAGCATAATCGGCCAGATAATTATTACTCTAGTGCATAAAGACACACAGAAATGGACACTTATTGACATAGCTGTGCCAGCGGACCAGAACATCACCAGAACTGAAGAGGAGAAGGTTGAAAAGTACCAGGAACTAAAGTGCCCCTGTGATAAAAAAAAATCACCTCCATTTTTTCTTCAGATTTTGAAAGTGTATTTGCTTAACACCTAACTGACAAAATGTTGAGCTTTGATTTTTTATCCAAATGCGGTTTACTTTGTGTGTAAGTTTTGGATTTCACAGCCCGCCACTACTCATGTTCAAAACTGACCGATTGGACCTCAGAGGGTTGGATCCAGGAAAAAGTGATGTCAAAGGCTCACTAGCTTAAAATTTCAGCGTGTGATATACATGCAAAAGGCCAGTTTAAAAGTCTGAAAGTCCAAAACTTCCGTGCTGCATATTAATTTTGCGGTGTACACACACATTGCATTCCTAAACTAGTGAGCTGGTGACGTAATTTTCTCCTCGATCCAGCTCTCTCAAGATTACAATTATTTATAAAGTTAGCAATGGCGGACCATTCAATAGGGAAATTCCAGTTAAAATAAACATGTGTCTTTTTTAAATCAAGGCTTAAAACTTTGGTCACTTAGTGTTTAGTTAAGATAGTCTTGAAATCCAAAGAAAAATAAGAATTGATTTTTGGTCACAGCGGCACTTTCAGCTCAAGGTTATTTAGCCGAGCACGAGTGCTCTACTAAAAGGACATTTGCACGATGATGCCATTTGACTACAAGTACCAGAATCCTACAGGTTGTCTCATGCTAATTAGAGCTATTGTTATTTTTACCCTGCTGGGAATACAAAATTGAAATAAGAAAAGACGGACAAACTGAATTCTGGTAGCTATAGATGTAGTCAAATGACACTATCGTGAAAGTTGCCTTTTGGAGAGACTACAAATCAACGGAAATCAGAAACAATCAAATCAAATGTTGGTTTTTGAGGAGAGGGGAAAACTGGAAACCTCTCGGAGCAGAGTAGAGAACCAATAAACTCAACCCACATATGGCGTCGAATCCGGGAATCGAACCCGAGCCACATAGGTGGGAGGCGAGTGCTCTCACCACTAAGCCACCCCTGCTCCCCTGAAAATGGCCATTATAAGCCCAGATTGCAGCCGTTCATTCAAGAGAAGTGTCTACATGGATGGATGATTGGGGACTTGAAGACCTGTTTCTCAAGCAACCACAGGTCAGTGACAATTCTGTCTTTAGGTTGAGCTCCGTGTCAGAGCACGGGAAAATAAGGGACTGTGCACAATCTAGGGAAACAGCTGAATGTCAGGCAATTTGTAAGAGGCAAACTGTCTAGTGAAGTTTCATCCTAAGCTTTCCAATATAATTCGACTGAGTAAAATAATAAAATCTAGCGAGCTGCATCTTCAGGATACTCATAAAAAGCATGTGCATAAGATTGGAGAATCCTTTCCTTTTAAAATGAATCTCCAAATGCTAAATTCAACTGATATCCCTTACTTACACAATTTTTATTCCAACATGCTCAAACGCTTTCTCAGTGAATTCCCTCACACTGTGAACTTCTCCAGTTGCAACCACATAGTCCTCTGATTTTTCATGTTGTAACATGAGCCACATTGCCTATCAATGAAACAATATTGTATAAGGCCATTGCTTTTTTTCATTTAAACGGTTCATTGTTCCCCTACAGGTTCTTGCGCCTCTTCCTTCATCTGCAATCCAAGTTAAGGGATTCTACCGTCTAAAACAGAATTGCTTAGAAGAGCTAGTCAAAGGACTCAGTTTTTACTCTGATCACGGGCTGATTTTCTGAGGAGATTTACGTGAGTAAAGACTTGATTAGAATAGTTCTAGTTCAAAAAGCTTCGAATGCCAGCCGACATTTAATTATTCTTTCCCTGTACAGCGATTGACCAGTTAAAAAGATTGAAATGATCAAACTAAACTAAGGTTTTGTTCAACCTGACTCTGAACTAAGAATCAACAAGAAAACCAGTTCAACGCAGGTCTTGTTCATACCTCAACATAGTCTCTCGCATGTCCCCAATCTCTTTTAGCGTCCAAATTTCCAAGCGTGAGCTAAGATTCAAATTGTGAATAAACAAAAAATGACACGAGCAATAACAGTAAAATAAAATGATTTGATTCACGGGTCAATAGATGAGTCACTAACGTGTTTGGTTCCGTTTAAGATAAGTTCATGCATTTGGTCACGTTGGAACTGTTTCAGATAGTACTAAGCACTGATTTTGGGGACAAGATGGATTTGGAACTGAGTTATGAAAGACTGACCGAACTCGTCTGGGAAACAAATGAAAACATAAATTGTCAATAATGTTTTCATAAATTTAGAAAAGGCGGACAAAAGGCGGGTAGTTGTATTGTATACTTTGGTACCTTGAACATGATATTTATTTTGAATTCTGTAATATAATTTACATAACAATGTTAAGTTGTTACATTGTACGTACAAGACCCGTGTACAGCAGCTACAAAACGGAGGCTACAGGCTATTACTATTGAAACAACCCCATTCCCAGAGTAGAGAAATAGATACACTCCTATTATGCGCGCTCACATATTGCCAGGAACACGCATGATGAGCAACATGTGGAAAGCTTATGCTGTTACCTACAAGACGAGGGCTATCATCGTCTGACAGTTAAGCATTGCCGGAACTTCGTCGAACCAGACAAGCGATCACACACAGAAGGCATTGAAAACATATGATGGGGAGTGAAACTAAGCACTCCTCATACAGGAACAGGTGGTGGCATCAGCTCTAGAAAAACGATCCACTTTGAAACATCACTGAACATATCGCCGATCTCTAATGTGCGATAAGAAGCAACCATCCACACTCCATGCAGGAAAGAAAGAAAACACTCTTGACAATGCTTCGGTGAATATGGGCAACTTAAATTGGATGGAGGTAAACATTCAATTTCAGTTTTATCAAATTTATTTTGTCTACCTGTTATATATTAGAGTGTGAACCACAATACAAAGCTGAGTCGTAAATCCACTTCTTTCCCTTATTTTTATTTTTAGGAGATTGCTAACCTTATCCTGAAGCCCCAGGTGGATTTTTGCCACTGCTCTAGTGATTTTTCTTGTGACAAATGTTTCACCTGATTGATGATAACAATAATGCAGAGTCAAGCCATTGCGTGACGTCACATGAGATACGATATCCTAAAGGCTAGAAGGAACAACTGAAAACAAGTGGAAATTATCAGAGTGCGGGTGAATTTGTAAAACAAAGCAGAATACATTTGTAGGGCCCTGGCTTTGGTTTCTCAATGTAATAACGCTCATTGTGCTACAGGCTGTTTATTGTCGATAGTTGTCGATAATAATTGCTGGTGATACACGTTACTATCTTTATTGTTGATGAAGTCAGTTTTAGGTTTATTGTAATTATCAATAAATACTTTGCCAAGGAAAAAAAAACACACAAAATGTTTCACGGTGTCTCTTATCTTCCAGTAGAAAATAAAAGCTATCCTCGCAGCTATCTGGACAATTTAAGCAATTACCTCTTCTGGACACCAGAATAAATTCACGGAGTCCTTTCAAGGGAACACATAAGCCAAATAAATTGACCTGCTCCCAACTGAGTGGCTTCATATCTCAGTTGGTAGAGCATCGCACTGGCATCGCAGAGGTCAATGGGTTCGAATCCCGTTGAAGCTGCAGGTGAATTAAAAATTTGTCAGGTGTATAAGAGACAATACTATTATATGGCCGATATAACACGTGCTGTGATTGGCTCAGAGCAGCTAAGCCCAAGGCCCGATTATGGATTATACAAATTAGTTTGTTTCTTCTTTAGAACCACTCTTCTAGCCATGTAATAAACAACTTAATAACCTTGACCATTCGGTCGTTACAGCAAAATCTCAAACTGAGGCCTAGCTGTATTGACCTGGCGACCTCACTCTCGGGTTATTGGGTAGTTATTATTGAGTAAATTGTCCAGATGACTCAAACTGCGAGGACACTTTTCTCCTTTGTCTACAACCAACACTTCAAATACATACATTTATTTCATTCAATAAAAAACCTGTTGGCTGCAAAAGCACATCACGCGAGCACCTGCAATTTTGTTATGTAGCATCACTGTGCTTAAAGCATTTAACTCTGCCGTGACCTATACCTCTACGTGGACTTTCATGGTTAAATAAGATTCCATTGCAGGTAAACATGTTGTAAGCTTCTCTGTAGTTCACAACAATCCAGTAAGCGTACACCTTTGCAGCTCCTGTTAGAAAGAGTAATAATGCATTAAAGTGGACACATTTTTAGGCTATTGTTACGGTAGTTGTCTAGTGCAAGAGGTTCAAAGTCTCTAATCCATTTTCCTTCAATGTTCACAGTTTGTATTTCACACCATTTTTCAGCCATAAATAGCATACACTATAAGAGCAACAGCTGAAAACACAAGGTCCTTTCAAAGAAAAGAAGTTTACTGGTATGGTTAATAAAAATTATGAATCATTGAAGAATAGAAATTATGAAAGAGAGAAATGATTGTTCCGCTTATCTGGGCAATTTAAGCAACTGTCTCAAATTGACACCTCAAAAATTCAGGTGGCCCCATGACATTGGTGCAATGCTCTACCAACTGAGCTACATGTATGAAGCCACACAGTTGGGAGCAGGTCAATTTGTGGGGTTCATGTGTTCCTGTGAAAGGACTCAATGAAAGAAACGTACATGCTGATATTTGAATGAAGTGGGGGCTAAAGACGAAAGTGCTTCCAGTCTGAGGATAATTTCTCTCTTTCGTCTCTAGCCTGCACTTCATTCAAATATCTATGTTTCTTTAATAAAAATCATCTGTACAAAAATTTTGGAAGCTCTGTTCCGTATGAGCACAGGAAAGTGAAGCCAACAATGTGGAAGAGTCTTCAAACAAAGAAAGATTTTGCGATTTGAACGAAATTATGCTAAATGAGGGAACTCAATGGTGGGCTTTTGAAAACCATACAAACAAGAGATCTTCACATGGCTTAGAAGGTCCTGTATCCTCCAGTTGAAATGACACTTTTCACCAAAGAAATTATTGCATGTTGAAGCACCTTAGACTGAGTACACAGTATGTTTTGGTCATTCCTTAGCCATTCTCTGCAAATTTGCAGTGTGAAATGACCAAATGAAATCTCATTTTTTCTGTAACCCATGGGCACACTAGATTTAAACAAACTTAGAACTTCCCATTTTAACCCATTTCTTCCTGAGAGCGAGACTTTAGAGATTTTACTCTGTATAATGCCAGACGATTATTTTTTTACTCATCAGTACTAGTGAGGGATGTTTTAGGGGTGAATGACTACAGTGTAGCCTTTAGGGTCTCTAAGTATCAATATCAAAACTTACCATATGGTGATCTGGGATAGAATGGTGTTTTCTCAGTTTGAGGTATCTCCTGCACCTTGCCAAACATTTCACTGGTAGATGCCTAATGAAATACCAGTAATAACCCTTCAGTCCCGAAATTACCTTTGCCAAGTTAATTTACATGTCCACAGTTAACTACAGTCTGTACATGTATCAGCAGTTGATTCCTCAAGTGAGTCGGATGGGATCGTTTGCAACCAGATATTAGTAAGGTTAGCTTTCTGAACATAGCCTTTTTTTACAGGTACCGACGAAAAAGTCAAAGTACAAATTTCCCAAGATTTGCCATAAACCACCATTTTGGGAAATCAAGGCCCTTTTTTTTGTTTGTACGACATCAACATTTTCCATATTCTGCACTTAAATGTAAAGTTCTGAGAAATGGAGAAAAAAACCACTGCCTTTCTTCATGCAGAGACAGGCTTGACTTTGAGTTTGACTTGCACACAAGATTTTTATTTCCAAACATATACCCAAGGCACACAACTAAACTGTCCTCAAGGCTTACAGCCAAATATATGAGGTTTGACAGGCCGCTAGTGGCCATAGACAATACATTCCCAAGCCTCGAGTTGAAATGTTTGGGAACAAGTTTCAATGAGGCAAAACAAAAGTTTTCAATCCCTAGAGACTCAAGATGGCCACCGTGTGATTAAAGCCTGTTACATTGTACAAACACAGAATGTGTGATATTCTGATACCCTACCTGATAGAATCTAATTTGGTGCTCAAATCCACAGGTTTTAATTGCATCCAGTATTCTTAGTGTGCCAAGAGCATCAACATTTGCAGTATATTCGGCTAAATCAAATGATACCTAAGATAAATTGCAAACGGAGGAGATTTTTCTTTCAATACCGGTGAGTGTCCACTTTTAAGGTTACTGAATTATCTGGAATCTACATGTATTACAATACTCTTAGACTAAAGCCCTTCAGCCCTTTACCCATTGACCCCTGGGAGTAAGACTTAACTGACATATTCTACTCTGTCTAATGCCAGATGATTTTACTCATCAACTGGGGGTATTCTGGGATGCCTGAGGAGTGAATGGGTTAAAGAGGGGGAGGGGGGGGGGGGGTTGGATGTAAAGATTGTTAACCCATTCACTCCTGAATTGGCTCCCATTGACAATTAAAATCATCTGGTATTACTGTAACATTGTTGGAATGTGGTCACTTTAGTCCACCTCCACCATTTTGGATTGTTCATGGTTCTCAGATTTGATACTGGGCCCTTTACTGTGATTGGTCTTTGCAATACAACATTGTTGAAAGGACACCTACTGTACACGCTTCAAAACATTCTTCCAACAAAAATGTTGAACAAACGTCATCAAACATGCATTCTACATATTGTAACATTGTTGATCTAACAAATGTTTTATAACTATGTTTGAACATGTAGCCAGGGCTTAAGGGTCTGCATATAGTATCACCTAAACCTCTTAGGCTCATGTTTTAACAGGGAACAACTTGATAGTAACTGTTTTAGTTATTTCTAAAGCACCTGCAAGCAAGTTTTAATAAAATTCATGTTTGCCTGCCGTGATGCTTCATCTTGCCTTGTTTGAATCCAAACAATAGTAACTGTTGGTACATATTTGTATGTTGACTAAATTACCCCATTCTTTAAAGTCTCTACAACGCTTATTTTTTCCCCATTTTTTGACCTTCCGTTTAATATCTATAATGTCAGTCTGGAGTGTAGTACTTCAAAAAAGTTTCCCTCATAGTGCATCCAAGTGTTTTAGCAGGTGTCTGATTTATACACATAAAATTTTGGCTGAGCCAGTACTACACTCCTGTAAAATCAGTTCTCCTCTATGGATCTGAGACGTGGAGGCAGACAAGACAGGCACTCCGACCAGAAGATCCAGACCTTCATAAATTGTTGCCTGAGACGCATCTTTAACTTTTGGTGACCTGAGAAAACTCACAATGAGGAGCTTTGGGAGCGTGGGGAACAACAACCAATAAGCGAACAAATCTTGAGAAGGAAACGGGGCTGGATTGGTCACACCATGCGGAATGCGCCAAGCAACATCACCCAGCAAGCTTTGAGGTGGAATCCCCAGGGGAAGAAGAAGAGGGAACGCCCCAGAAACAGCTGGCGACGGGACACTGATGCGGAACTGAAGCTGATAGGATGCAACTGGAAAGAAGCTGAACGAAAAGCCCCAGTTCAAGTTCGCTGGCAAGGGGTTGTCGATGGCCTATGCTCCACCTGGAGCAATGGGCCTAAGTAAGTACAAGTAAGAAGGTAAGTACTACAATGTCAATGGGTTAAACCAAAAGTTAAAAATACGGGGAAAAAAATAAGCATCATAGGGACTTTAAGATGAAGCTCTTGGTATGAGAAATACATGTGCTAATGTAGAGTCATACATGTACTGTACTAATGTAGAGGCCAATTGTTTCCAAAATAGCTCTCAAATAGAAACACAATTTTAAATTTACAAAACATGTTTCGGATGATCGACATCCATCGTCAGTTGTGAATACAAGTGAACCGCTAGTCGGTGTTATATATATACAGATGGCTAATAAAATGCATGAGTACTGATTAAATAACAACGTGAATGTGAGGTAATAGAAAATACAATGATGAGAAGATAATGAAAGTGTTAAATTGACATGATTAACTTGCTTGTTTAATGAGGGTTTTTCCCAACCTATGTGTAAGGCCTCCTTGATTTTTAGTTGAAAAGGCGTGGAGGCGGTGTCAAGGATTGAAAAGCACTCCTCTGAGCATAAAGATCTGCATGTTTCTGACCCATTAATGTGCTGAAAGATATGCGAGTTCTTATCAGATGTTAAATGTTCACGAACACATGCAGCAAGATGTCGGTTTGTTTCGCCGACATAACAGGCACTACAGCCTACGCAAGAAAATTTGTAAACAACACGGGATCGTGATAATTTTCAATCCTTGACACCGCCTCCACGCCTTTTCAACTAAAAATCAAGGAGGCCTTACACATACATGTAGGTTGGGAAAAACCCTCATTAAACAAGCAAGTTAATCATGTCAATTTAACACTTTCATTGTAATTTTCCTCATCCAATACCCATTGTCTTCTCATCATTGTATTTTCTATTACCTCACATTCACGTTGTTATTTAATCAGTACTCATGCATTTTATTAGCCATCTGTATATAACACCGACTAGCGGTTCACTTGTATTCACAACTGACGATGGATGTTGATCATCTGAAACATGTTTTGTAAATTTAAAATTGTGTGTTTCTATTTGAAAGCTATTTCCAAAATAGTTGAAAACCCAAAATCAACGTTTACAACTTCCAAGCATGCCCTAATTATCACACATTACTTTAGTTTTTCCAAGTTACCTTAACATGGCTCTGTGCGCCTAAATTGTAAATCTCCTCTGGCCGAACCTAAATGTAAAAAAACATTATCCATGAAAAAGAGAGTTTTGCTTTACTTGTAGGCACAAAGTTATAATCAAGTTTGTTGAGCCCGTGAACATAATCCAGGAACATAAATTTGTCAGCTAACCTCCGTTATGATTTTTACGAGATTGGTGCTGTCAGTGAGGTCACCATAGTGGAGTATCATGTCTGTAAACAAAAAATGATGTTACTTGTTTAAATTCAAAATGAATTTATTTTGCTCAGCCATGTCATTCTTGTCTTTATGTGGACACCAAGCAAAATTTCCATTTGCAACTACAGAGAAATGTACACATTTAAATGCTAAATATGTAGAACTTTGTGGAATTGCAATGCTTCTTTTCAGTTGTTGTCCCAAGGTAAAACTCTCGGTTTGTTACAGACAGCATGTTCCTTGCACCATTACGTGAAGGATTTGTTTGTTATCTATTTAACTTCCTGATATTTCAAAAATAAAACAAGAAGATCTTTTAGATCTAACTTATAACTGTGCTTTGAAAATTTATCTGTTTTCTTAGCACTATAGTCGCAACGTAGTGCACATTCCAAAGCAGTCCTTGATGATTCACTGATGACTATAGTCACAAAATCACCTGATCAATCTGCAGCACAACTGATAACAACGATTACACATGAACTTATTGCACCATCACTTATAGCCGGTGGGAAATCTCCGATTGCACCATCAGTCATAGCCGTTGTAAAATCTCCGATGACGTAATGGTCTTAATTAATCTGGAACTGTCTTCGGGATATGTATGGTGTACAAATGATACGATAATAACAATATTCACAACTTACAGATTTCTTTCTTAAAAATCACTATTAAATTTAATTGGTTTTTTTTTAAGGAGTAAAGGGTTAGCAAAGTAGTCACATGAGTCAAATAATTCAAGAATTACGTTATCCACGGCTATCTTTAGTACAGGAGTTATTTCCCTACCAATGACGTAATCCTTGGACGTCCTGACATGTTCTTTGCTTGGCTTGCAAATAGTTATTTCCCCCCTCCCTCCCCCACCCGATTTCTGAACTCACTTCAATAAAACAGCATGACAATTTACTTCAGTCTCTTGTCTAAGAAAACGAAAACTACTGGGAAAATTACAGTTAGGTCAATGACTGTCGCTCCTGGCAAAATAAAAGTTCAAAACAGGCACGATCTTATTCAACATGCCGCCCAAGAGAAAGTTGCAACATCAACACATTCCATGAATGACGTAATGGCTTTTTATAAATGTTTTCAATACTCGCTTCAAATCAAGTGCTTCAATAGCACAAAAAGGCAATACATTTTGTACTCAATAAAGAGTAGAATATTCATAAAATTTTAAGAACATTAACGCTTTTAACAACTTTTGGCAAATACTGTAAACATCATACAAAGTTGCGTGATTTGAAGTGCCACTGACTATATGGCTGAGTGGAAGTTTGGGTCTGGTCATCTATGGCCACGCGATTAGTAAAATAAAGGTTTTGTGCAGTGTATTCAAGATGGCATTGTCTTTGAGCATATTTTGTCTGAAGTTTTTAAATGACTGTTTACAGTGTAGCTTTAGTTTTGACTTGAACAGTATACAAATAAAAATTATTCCAAATTAGGACATAAAGCAGAAACACTTATCAGTGACACTTCATAACTTAGAAACAGCGATTTTCATCATTCCTGTCTACAGACTCACTATTAGGGGTAAGGATAGGTCACATGAGTCCACTAGAACAAGCACTGACTGAATATGCAGGAGCATCCCAATTGCTCGCAAAGACTGACTCACTTGCCATAAACACAATTGCCAACCCAAGAATTAGTGAGCTACAGGGATGTTTTTTTTTGTGCCGCTTGAGTTGGACATCAGTCCACTAAAGAGTAAATAGTACTGAGAAACTACCTAAAAATACCTAAAAATATATCTGTAAGCAACAACACCATCCCAGCGTTGGCTATCACAGAAGTACATGTACATGTCAATGTATGTTTTCTTGTCGATTCAATTACTTTTTGCAAGCCAACATGACATTTGTAATAATATTTTCTTGCAAATGTTGTCTGATCTAAACCACTGTAAAGGTCTACACACTTAAACAATGTGCAATAATAATTGATGGTAATTCTGCATGGTGTAACCATGAGAAAGGTGATATGGTAGAAAAAGCCAGCCAGTTTTCAGGACAAAAGGTCAAAAACAATATACCGGTAGAACATGAGGTTGCTTTAGGTAATGGGCACTTCTAAATTGAATCAAAGGTGTAAACTAACTTCCCATCTTGTGTGTCTTGATATCAGCATACAAATGAGAAATTCTGCCTGTGTTAAAGGAACTGGATCTTCGGATGATACCATGGACCTGCAGAACAAATAACAACAAAAATGAGAGTGACACATGGTATGTACTGTGTTAAGATCTTAACTTCTTAACCCCCAACATTCAGGAAAAGAAGTTCAAGTTGTCCCCACTTCATCAGTCCTCTAAAATGTTGTTGTTTTATTCAGACAAAATTCATCCCATGACTAACACAGCAATTACAAGACACCTTGCACTTGCCTGTACAAGCCCGCCAACTTGTAAGAAGGGCACTCCTTGAGCAGGAAATAATTTACAACTTCACCTCTGTAAGAAAAGAAGCTCTGTTTTGGCACAAAGGGGGTTCAGCAAACCCACATGAATTTCCTCTTGGTTGTTGATAGAAACTGGGTCTGGGACTTTTTTAATGTGTTGCCCCTCTATTCTAATGCCAAGCTGAAATTCATCCAATTAGATCGCTACGATAAGCAATGTCCATTTCCATAACAAAAATAAATGGTCGAAAAGCCTGTCGGTTGAAGGTGGGCCTTTAAACTGACAGAAAGCTCACATACCTCATAACCTTTGGACAGTAGTAATTCAGCAAGGTATGATCCATCCTGAAAAACATGTACAAATGCAGTTACATAGAAATAGGAAAGAAATTATACCTGGTGCATAATCTATGGTATGTTTGTTTCACAATTGTGTCACATTCAGGGGGTGGCTCTTAACTACCAAACCGTTGCTATGGACTCGTTCAAGTACCCATAGTCTCAAGAATTCTTGAGTCCCTTTGTCTGCTTCGACTCACAACCATATTTAGTAAATCATGTGACCAAAACAGAAAACGCCTAAAAACTTAGTGAGTTTTTTTTTTAATTCTCTCTCCAAAAAATTATGACGTCATAAGCCCCTCCTTTGATACAGTTTTCAAAATATCAGTTCCATTCTTTGTCCAAATAGAAATTCTATGCTACAGCTTACAAAAAATGCTGGCACAGTTCCCAACCGGTGAAAATAAACCGCCTCTTCCATTCATTTCCCAAGAGTTTTTACGTGTTTTTCACTGAAACAAATGGCAGAGGACTGGGACTAGTTGCTCATGCACCTTCCGATTGAAGTGATGTCAGATTTCCATTGAAAAAGTTACTTCAAAGAATCATCCATGTAACCTTTTTGTGGGAGTCTATGACTAAAAAGCTTCCTTAGCAACCATTGTATTTCTGTAGTTCAGAGCCAACCTCTTAAAGGGGATAGGTCACACAATTTTAGGCAATTTCAGCACTGATCAAATGGTCATAGTATTAACTGAAATAACAAAATAACGGTTCAAAACTATAGAAGAACTCAAACAAAACACAAGAAAGCTAAGAAGGGACAAGGATGGACAAAACTGGGGACGATTGAAATGGATTGCATTTGGGTAAATTTGAAAAACGTTGGCCCACCTTATCAGTTTATATCAAAATGTCTTTAAACAGCTGGAAAATCATTCTCAGTTGTTATGTGGCTGTGACTTTGCAAATGAAAGACTCTTGCTCTGCCAATTTGACGTTTAGAGCTCATAACTAACAAAATTACCTAAAACAACGTGACCTAGCCCCTTTAATGTTGTTTGTTAAAGGCATTTCTGAGACTTTTCACCATCTCTTCCAACAAAAAGGCAGTAACAGCTAAAACATGCTTAGAGAGCAAGTTAATTTAAGAATAAAACATGTTTGAAATGTGGAATATTTTGCAATGCTCATGAAAGGAGGAACAGCATATGCAGATTTTTGGGGTTTCCTTCTCTCAAAAGTCACAGATCCGCGGGAAACATTTTAAAAGCATGGGAGAAAAATCAGACACTCCAATAACCAGTTTTTCCCAACAGGTTCTTGACATGTTACAACAATACAATGTAACTCATAATCCATTTATGCCTGTGGTGTGACCAAAAAATATACTTCTAGATTACTGTATGTATGCTTGACTTCATTCAACTTGAATATCAGTGAATAAACGGTGTCGACAATACCCAGACCTGAGATCAATGATTGGATCACGGATGCTAGAAAAAAAATCAAGTTGTTTATAAAATGATTAAAAAATAAAAGTGAAAAACTAAAATATGTTGAATGAAATTTGAGAAATGTTGGGTGACAAAACCCAAAATAAAGTCTGCATGACATAATGGAGCACAGGCCCGGCTGTGTCGAGGAGTGTCGTATAGTGTTGCCATGGACATTGTGACAAAGTTTCCTGAACTTAGTGGAAAAGTAGAGTAGCATTTATATTAAGTCAGATTGGAAACTTCTGTTGTCTCTAGAACATTCTAATGAGTTTTTTATAGGGTATTTCATCATAACCTTCCAGAATGTTCCTCCACTATTAAAACTAGAACATGTTGTAAATTATCAGATGTTATATAAGACCGGCGCGAGAGGGTGTCTGTTTAAGTTAGTTACAGTTGCAGTTCTTTGACAGTCAAATAAAGTATTTGTGGAAGTATCTTCAATTGACTCCATGGCAACATCAATTACGGTAGTTATTATTTCTTTTTTAAGATCATCTCACTTGATACTCTTCCCTTATTCAATATTATTTCACACACGCAAGAAAAGGGGCCAAAAACGAGGTGAGGGGTAAGATTATTTTAGATATGACCACTGTAGTGTACGAGTGCGATTCATGAAGTCCATGTCGCACACATTAATATTGGTTTCTTATACGCTTAAGTAGCGATTTAAATTCCAAGAGTATATTGAATAAATGATCAAAGCGATCACAGAGGATTTTTGCTGATCACTCTAGTTCTGAAATAATAATGTATCTGGTCGCACTCGATAAAATTTTTCAACTTTTCTCAGAAAGAAGACCAAGAAAAAATGCGAGACTGAAACCGGATAAGAAAACTTTTTATTCAAACGAGTAGAGTCAAAAACATTGATCTGATCCGTGATCCGGTCCGAGATCCGGTCCGTGATCCAATCCGCGATACGATCCGCGATCCGATCCGGATATTGTCGATGCCGGTGAATAAAAACCTCTTGGGGCTGTATCATACTTAGTGAACTTCAATGCAAATTACCCCCACTATGAACTCAACTGTACCATGGGATTTGTGAAAATAGCGATTCCAATCAAATAAAGGACATTGGAATGGTTTCGTCTGCCCGGTCTGCCTTGTTTTCGTCATTCGCACTTGCCTTATAAGCAATCGATATGATTCTCAGTCATTATACATGCAGGAAGAAGCCAATTTACTAGAAAACGGCGTCCTGCTCGGAATAATATATTATATGTTAAAGCATTTAATAAGGTGTATAAGGTGCAATAAGGGCAAATTCCCTGATGTAGTTCTTGTGGGAGGTCACTATTTCGAGACGAGACCGGAGAAACATATGATCACCGATTCAAAGCCTGAGATCAACTGACATAACGACAAACTGAGCTCGAGCCAACATTACTTCTGTCTTGAAGTTCAATGAACTGTAGTTTTCGCGAATGACCGCACAAAGGTTTTTATTGAATAAATTGGTCCAAAATCCCCGAGGTTACCTAGACCTAAACGTCGAACCAAAATGTTCAATTTAACCGGCATCTATAACACACGTTGAACCTAATTAACCCAAAAAAGATATTGTGTTCACCTGCCCAGTGATTCCCGTGATTAATGCTTTCTTCCCTTTGTGTATTGCCTGATTCTCCATATTCACTCTAGATCGCACTATCTAAGCTCCTTTCTTCGATGCTGATCAGAGAGTTAAAGCACAAAGTACGGCGCCCACAACACTTCACGCTGCGTCCTCTTAGGATGACGTGACGCCACGTGTCTCCAGAATACAGCATACATAACGACGCTCAATTATGGTACGCCGTATGTGACAAAATAATAGCTTGGGTTGCATGTCACGCAAGTGAAAACATATATCGCCTACCGGGTAATAAATTGAGTCAAGAAATGGAATGTTATAGAAGAGGAATAAATAAACAACGAGTCCAAGTCTCAGGGCTGTGCGACATTCCGTACTTGAGTTATTCGGCAAAATATACCACTCAAATTTGTAGAGTTTAGTATGGAGATGCCATGTTGGTGTACCGCTGAAGTACACCAACATGGCGGCCGGAAACGTGCAGAAACATCTGGAATTTAGTTTGGCTGTCTTTAACACTTTCTGCTGTATGATGAACTAGCAAACATTCGTATGACACTTCTCCTAGTATATTGGCTGCTCAGACCACAAAAACACGAGGGGAATCGATGTTTTTATGCAACTGGCATGTTTTCGAAAGCCATCAATATGTCACGCACTGTGAAAAACACTGAAATTCAAACTGCTCTATTTTCGAAACGAAGCACGGTACCGAGCTGAAAACAGGAAAACAGATATATTTTTAAAACTTCTCGTAACTGATCAAGATAAAAACTCAAAAGGCTCTTTAACTTTGTGTTTTATTTTTTTATGACGTCACGTGCAACCCAAGAATAGATTTAGGCTTGAAAGCGGAGCTCCCTGGTTATTTATTCTTACTGCCCGTAGAGTTGGTGAAAATAAAAGGTTTCGAATTGTCCGCGTTTTGATGTTTCTGTTGCTGCTATAACTGCTGGCGAGCCTTAGCGAGGCAGCAGCCTATTCTTGATATAAGCGAAAAAAATCAAAATTTGTGGGATGTAAGATCGGAAGCATGCGCAGTCGATTGGGGTGTTACCCGTAATGACGTCACGTGCACGTGGAAGGGAATCTCACTGCCTCACAAGCGACTAGAGACAGCGCGTCACCCAAGAGCAAAACGTTCCAATGCACGCAAAATTGACCATTTATGGGTTTGTAGCACTGATATACACTGTTTAAGCCTACGCACTTGTTCAAGAATGGTTAGCTTATATGAAATGTTTGTTTTTCGTCAAGGATGATGTAAGCTACCCGGCATGTAATTTTCATGAAACTTGAGGGAACAAGTAGTGGGTGACGCGCCGTCTCTAGTGTCATGTCTTCGAGTCGAGTTCTTTTCCAGTGAGTCATCATTGATCATCATTCAACCGTACATGTTCAGTCTTTGAACCTCTTCATGATTTGACCACCGACTCAAGTTGTTCTTCAACGTCTTCAACCGTTGAGCGAAGAGAAAATCAGTTCTGGACTCTGCTAGACCCCCGGAGGGGATGGGAGGGGGGTGTTCGATATATCCCTGGGTGGGGAGGTGCGGCACGGCCCCTCATACCCTGACCCTGTTTAAGACAAATATCGCTGATTTTCCTACCCATTTTAAGACAGAATTCCGATTTTTGATACCCTGTTCAAGACATTTAACCCAGTTTAAGACAAAAATTGATAAATCGAGTCGCGCGCTCTACTACTGGTCAAAGAAAAATAAGAGACTACTCGATTCTCAAGCACGACAATAAATTTAAATTGTCGTCAACTACGCTCAGCATTTCTCAAAGGGTAACTCTTTTGCTGAAAAGGGGCCAGAAATTTCAGAAGAACAGAAGTTTAGGGACCTGTCATTTATTAGAGGGGGGGAGGGCTGGTGCAAATCCTTTTTCCCAGGTGAATTTTTTTTATGCTCTCCCCCAATGTCCTGCAGAAAAAAATGTAACCCTCCCCCTTGTATGGCCCAAAATAGTTATGACCCTCCCCACGCTAAAAGACGTGACAGGGATTATTAAAAGGATCAACTCTTACCTTGTGCACTTCATAGGAGAAAGGGTGTTGCTCTCCTCCCTGATCTTGTGCAGGTAGCATCGCGAGAGGAATTGTCATGATCGTTCTCATCACTTTCCTCCGATTCCTCAAAGCTTGAAGAACCAATTTCTGCTAATACTAAGCCCACCTCCTCATCTTGATCCTCATCCTCTGATGAAAGAGTGGCTTCTACCAACTCTTTGTCACTATCAAACTGTTCCTGTCGCATTGCCAAGTTTGTTAAATTGCTTATTATGTGTCTCTGCACTTCAATCAATTTATCTTCCTTCCAAGGATGAGTCTTCAGATGATGGTATTGTACGTATATTGTCCAACACAGCACCTGTTTGCTTACTCAGAGTCCCATCATTGAGCATGCCAACCCAATCATAGTCTTGGTAAGTCATTTTAGCTTTAACAGACGACTTCTCCAGTCTCTCTTTCTTTCTCTTTTCCCTCTTTAGCTCCAACAATTTCAAGTGCTCCAAATATGTTTTCACACATTCTTTTGCACAAAAAACGTCTGTGCGAATTTTGAAATGCTGTCAAGATCTTCCAGTGAGCATTCACAAAAGTGATATGCTTTCTTTCACTGAGCTCGTGGTAAATAATCGTTAATGTGAGCTGGATTAATTTATATTGTTTCAACATTCAATATGTGTTAATTGGTTGGTTCTCACAGAAAATCTTCAAGAACGTTTAGATATAAAATGTTTGGTTTGATATGTAAAGACCACTTTTGTGCAAGAGTTGACATACATGTAGGGTTGTTGGGTTGTTCAGGTTGATCATTATTAAAGTTTAAAATGCTTACTGTGCAAGGGACTTGTTTGTTAAATAATATATTTTATTTGTTTTTTTATTTTTATTTTAAGTGAACAGCAATGTTTGCTAAAAATGGTATGGCCCTCCCCAAAGCCCAGCTTAAATATTTTGTGCCCCTCCCCGTTTTGGCTACATAAAATTTAATGACCCCCCCCCCCCCCCATTTGCACCAGCCTTTCCCCCCTCTAATAAATGACCGGTCCCTTAAATTCAAAGAATGAACTAACATGCCATTGTTTTGAAATTATCCCTTTGCTTCCAAAATAGTAACGCCTGCCACACAGGCTAAAGGTATGCACACCTTTCTTCGCTCTTTTATTATTTCACGCACATTTCCGGTACCCTCTTGCCTCAAAAAGTTGCACCTGTTTATAAAAAATACCAGTCACTGTTCCCAGTTTCCACGCCAGCACTACTTTCACACTGAAACTCCTAGTAATTACATAATTTTCTTTGCTTTCTTCTATGGAAAAATTCATCGCCTAACTAGTGAATTCAACGGTAAATTTTACGCTATCACGAAGAGATGAGTACGATATCGGTTTTTCGAGTGAAATTTACTTTGGAATTCACTAGTTTGGCAATACATTTTTCTTGAACCGCTTGAGTTTTTAAAGAACACAAGCACACTCTCAGCGAGCGAATGGAAAAGGACTGAAAAAGCTATTTCAGAGTCAACTCAGTGTCAATAGCCAGCGAACAGGAATCAGGCTAAAATTAGAAGCCATAACAAAACAAAAACATTTTTAGTTCAAGGTCAAAGAAGAGTTTTACTGATGTACTTTATTCCACGTTATCTCTGAAAACGAGATCATTCACATTTTGATGTATTTCCGATTAAAACACGCCAGGTTGGCTTGGAACAAGAATCGGCAAAAGAAGGACGAACTTCAAACAAGATCCGCTCCAACTCTAAAATAACGTTGAGGTGCTTTAAACAAACTTCTGAAATCACAAGCTAGTGAGACTTTCCCTTAAATTTACGAGGGCAAGATTTTCTTGTCACTGTCTGGGCACAACGAAAACCAGTTGGGCAAACCGATTAAAAAAGGGGTTGTCCTAAAAGCCGGAATCCGGAATCCGGAATCCGGAATCACAGGTCATTGTTTTACCAAGACAGAGAGTAAAAACTATAAAACCTTCATAAAAGCTAACCTTTGGCCTAAAAACGTTTGTTTACGCCTAATTAGGCCTAAGGTTAGCTTTTATGAATGTTTTATAGCTTTTACTCTCTGTATTGGTAAAACAATGAGCTGTGATTCCGGATTCCGGATCCGGCTTTTAGGACAACGCTTAAAAAAGCACTTGTTCGCTCGCATTTTAGAGCAAAACAAACACACAAATCAACTTTTTCTTTACGTCCAAAAGAATACAGATAATTGTTATTTAATTCCAGTTGACAATAAAAATTCGATTTTCGATTAAACCACCTTTTAAAAATACGCATCCACTTTAAATAACGCATCCGTAAAAATAACAAACGGTTTTAGTGCCCAAGGAAAGAATTTGTGGAGTAACTTCTTCCACTAAGTATGAGCTATTTCTGGTATTCTGTTTTGCCATTGTCGTTCTCTTTCGCTCTCCTTTCGTTTCTGTTCTGATCTCTTGTCTAGACGTAGGTCCTGCAGGCATCATGTAACCTTATCAGAGCTTCTAAAGATATGCCAAAAATTGCAATACCGGGAAAAAAGCAGCTCTAAGCAAATTAAAAATAAACACTTAGCTTTAGGTTTATATCTCTCCGACGCTTGACGTGAATAACTGCGTAGCCACCAGTGTGGACCACAGATATCATGATATGTCAAACTGGATTGAAACCAACAAAAAATGCAGAAAGAAAACATCTTCCAAACCGTTTTCCACCTGAACACGAAAAGCGTTGACTGTGTAAGAGCTATAGTATGGCCGTGTAGCCTTTCCTAGGCCTTTCCCGATTGCGCTGATCACCTTTTCAGCACTTTTTTTAGTTTGGAGCACTATTTTGCATTTTGAGCACCCTTAAGCACTTTTTCGCACTTTGGGCAACATTTGAGCAATATGTCACATTTCGAGCAAATTTCGAGCAACATATGTCTTCTGAAACATTTTAAAGCAAAAACTGTGTGTCGCTCGCAACGAGAATCGTGTTCCAGGTCATAAATTTGAATAACTAATGATGTTGTCAAGAATAAAAGATCGTTGTCATGGAAAGGCACGTGGACTTATCCTTACTGAGCGTGAGAACAGGAGTTTCTGATTGGCTGATGTATCGTGTGTGTCATCTCAAATTTCTAAATCATCTGATGTCTACGCTTTACAGTAGCACTGCTGAATTTATTTACAATTCGTAACCGGCTTTAGTTTTTTAAGAGAACAAATGGAAGCACTAAATCAGTCGGAAAACAATAGCACTGAAGACGAAGAAGTGATTGATCCAATTACAATGACAGTAAATGCTGGAGCATCCCTAAGTGCTCCAGAAAGTGCTTCGATAGCACGAAAGCGAAAAGTTCCGATCAACAAAGGGAAGAACAAGCAAAGAGCAAGCGTCAAAATCACCAATGTGAGTACATGGGATCGTCTCAAAGAGTACCCAAACAAACACTTTGCCGTGGCAAAAGGAAAGCTTAGAGTTAACGGTTCACAACTTTTAGCACTTTTTGAGCACTATTTTGAGATTTTGAGCACTTTTTGGCCATTTTTGCCAGCTCTTTTTTAGGATTTTGCGAGCGCAATCGGGAAAGGCCTAGTAGCCGCGTCGAGCCACAGAAAGCACTCGAAAAATGTAGCCTCGTTTATGTTTCGGTGAGTTAACCTGGGTTGAGCCTGCAATCCAATCGAAAAACCAGTACCTGGTCAGCGATCAACTTAAATGATGAGCTCTAAGCTTGAGCCCGTGATATGGTCACGTGATACTGGTCAACGGGATACCTTGTTTTGACAGGTGTCAATTGATCAAAACATGGATGTCCAATATCAAAGATGTATTCTGTAAACTAGCATGATACTGGTCATATTGTCATACAAGGACGGGTGGACGTACGGACGTACGTACGGACGGACGTTCGATGACGTCATGGCTATAAAACCAAGATTTCTCGCATCGATGGGTTACCATATTTTCTTAACAATGGTGGTCCGCGCGCGCGCGCCGAACGGAGCTCCGCTATCAAGTCCGCTAATAAATAAAACAAGTCACACAATTTACAATCGAGTTGCCAACAATTAGCATCAATTTGTTTGTTGACCAAATCACATTCCTGGCAATTTATGTCACCTCTCTTATTGTACAATTCATATATTCAAGAACCGCGCCTCGAATGTCAAGCTCTATGTTTTGCAAGTTAAGATGCTTGTTTTGTAAATCAAGAAGAGAGAGGACAGCTTTTGATCAATTCTCTTTTCGAGGGGGACTGAACACTTGTGGCAAAATGATTAAACGCGGGTAAATCTGAGCGACAAAATGGGATATACCCTTTGCATAAATGGCGCCCAAATTTGAATAACAATACTTGATACATCCTTAGCCTCGTGTTTATGTTTCAAGACAAAGGATTTTTCTCATGAATGTGAGGCTAAGGATGTATCAAGTATTTTTATTCAAATTTTGGGCGCCATTTATGCAAAGGGTCTATAGTATCGAGGATCTTGGTCTACAGGCGAATCATTCAATCAGCCCAAGAAGGAATATTCGCTCCTCTCATGTCGCTATCACTTCACCCAGTTCAGATTCACCGTTTTGTTTTTTTTTTTTTGTCCATGTTGTCATCAAAACCCGAAAACTGGTCATTTTACGTTGTTGTTTTGATGAGTACGGGAGAGAAATGTACAAAAATGTGTGCTATTTCATGGGCCATTCTGCTCTAAAGTGAAGTAATGTGGTTAGAAATCGCAGGCCCGGCTAACCGGGCTGTCCCTGTGAACGCGATTACATGCCCGGTTAGTAAGTGCCGGGATCTCGGCTAACCTACCCTACGAACGCAGACGTATTTCCGGCGGTCGTTTCTATTTTTCCTTGTAATCTCAAACTTGATTTTTGGTGTTTTTCTCAGACGTGCCGGGATCTCGGCTAAACGAGCTAGCCCGCCTAACCGGCCAGGGGTCCGTTCCTCAAAAGTCCCGAAACTTTACGGGCCATTTTCGGGTGTCACAATTCCCTTTGTACCTCAAGAACGGAGAGCATTTAATTCGTCAAACTTCACAGTTATTTTTCTTTTCGTTACCTTGAAAACATGTTAAAAGATCGGCTTTCTAAAGCAAGCGGTTGGCAACTTTACAGATGGCTTTTCGGGACTTTTGAGAAACGGGTCCCTGGCCCGGTAAACTGGGTTGAAGTGTTTATATGGACGATTCCAGCCAGGTTAACCGGGATGAATTTTAGGAATTCGTTTACGCGTCTTGCAAAGTCACGCATAGGGTGACTGGTGAATTTTCTTGTTTTGGTTGGAAACGAAGGTTCCTTTTAGCTCTAGCAAGTACGGAATGGCATCTTAAAACAACAGATGAAAAATAATCCTGTGATTATTCAAATATGGCTACGTTTTCAAGGCAACCGACACGTCAGCCAGCAAACCGGGCTGGACCGTTTCTATGAGAATTTTTCAGTCTGGCTTGCCGAGATCTCAATACCTCAGACTGGGATCTCTGCAAGTGGGCCAGCCCACCTTCTGATATAAACGAACCGAAATTTTACTACATAAAACAGGCATTACCCGAGATCTCGGCAAAGCGGGCCTAACCGGGCTGGCTCGCCTCATATAAACAGGTGATATTACTGCTTTTTGGCGTTGTCGTTGCCGTAGCAGTCGTCATTTCTTAAACTCCCTATTGGGACAATAAACGGGTTGCCCGCCATTACACGTGCAGTCACGTGCAGTCAATAGAATTGACCAAAAGCTGTCCTCTCTCTTCTTGACTTATAAAACAAGCGTCTCAAAACATAGAGCTTGACATTTCGAGACGCGGTCCTTTATATGAATTGTACAACAAGAGAGGTGAGGTAAATTGCTAGGAATGCGATTTGGTCAACAAACAAATTGATACTAATTGTTGGCAACTTGATTGTAAATTTTGTGACTTGTTTTATTGATTACTGGATTTGATATTTTGTTACATCCAGCGTAGCATAATCAATAAAGGTATACTTTTCAAGCCCTCTCTGAGAACGCCTGATCGCAGGTTGTTGTGAGATGATAAGATAATCTTATCATAACTAATAAGAAGAAGATCATCGTACTTATCGGGTCAATTTGACCAATTGCCAGTTTTTATTGCCCCTTCATGGTTTTGGCACAGAAGGCAAGAACCGCGCACCGGTGGCTCAGTTGGTTGAGCACCGGGCTGCCATGCGAGAGGTCGTGAGTTCGACTCCGGCCGGACCACCACTCAGGGTCTTCAAATAACTGAGGAGAAAGTGCTGCCTTTGTAATTACATCCTCATATGGTTAGACTTTCAAGTCTTCTCGGATAAGGAGGTTAAGCCGGAGGTCCCGTCTCACAAATAACTTCCACGTTCATTAGTTCCCTGTGGGACGTTAAAGAACCCACACACTATTCGAGAAGAGTAGGGGATGAAGCTCCCGGTGTTGTGGCAGTCCTTTGTGTGTATATGGGTGGGTGGGTATAGCAGGTCCACATCAGCTGAATAATTGCCAAAACTTCAACCTGCTCAAACAAATAAATAAATAACAAAAAAAAATAACAAATAATAATAATAGCAACCTACGTAGAAAGCCCCTGCGTGACTAGGGACAATATGCAAATTAATATGTGGTAGATATTGAGAAGAAGAAAGCATCCTCGATTTGCTCAACCGAGCGTGCAAGGTGGTATCGGTATTGCTTTCCAGGGCACACAAGGTGGTATCGGTATAGTTCACCGAGTTCGCGAGGTGTTCTGGGGAACTTGAGTCACGAGGCAGAATACCAAGTCACCGAAAGTCACAAGGAGCATCGATATCGAAGGTTCAGCAAGGCGATTGAAGGTGAGTAATAAGGGGGTATTTCCAGGAGA
>NC_090892.1:43301263-43323763 GCF_036669925.1 Montipora capricornis
ATTTACTGATGAATTGAATTAAAAGATATAATAACTAAGGAAATTTACATACTGAAAGAAGAATATAAGAATATTACTCATCCAAAGGAAGAAGAGCATATCATAATTTAAAATATAAAATACAAATACAGTACCCTACGAAATGAATTGAAGAATAAAGGAAGGCAAAATCCGCCACAGGCCGCAATCAACAAGCCCCATGCCGCATAAGAAAATTAATCGGAAACACTGGGAACACTGGGAACTTTGTCCAGTTGTGTCAACGGAAGCCAGAATCAGGCACAAATTATTAAAGATAAAAATTTGACGCTGAAATGTCGTCCTTCGCTAAACAAATCGCCAATTCACAAGTTTAACACCACAAACGAACGATAGAAAGGTTGAAGCTGAGATAAACAATACTTCACGTATAATATTGATCGGCTTCATTCAAACGACAAGTTTGAGCAAAAACCGGCAAGACAATACCGTCGCCATGATTTGGTTTCGTTTTCAATGCAACGTCATCAAGGAGACAATAGGATTCGAGGGCAAGATCGGACATGTAGCGCGTCGCGTAATCCTTCGTGACAAACGCTTTTCCCTCGCAAGAACCATCGATTTCAAAGAGCCAATCAGAGACAATAAAATTAAGGTAAACACCAATCATAGACAATATATTCTTCCAGTCATAACGCGCTGGGAATCGAAATAATCAAAGTGTTTTTTACTTGACTTTTACTTGTGTTTGTGATGGCAGCATCAAAATGTTCGGCCGTGGATTTATTTCTCGATAAATTAAATCTAAAGAAATATCGCGACAATTTTTACAAGCAAGGCTTTGAGAGGGCGACTGATCTATTCCTCTTGGGAGAAAACGACTTAGATCTGCTGAATATCGTTTTCAAGGAGGATAGGGCAAAGATTTTGTCTGCAGGTAACTGTCAATTCTGTATTCATGAATACATTTGTCTGTATTGATATAACAACCACAAACTGTTCATTATTTAAGGCAAACGGCAATCGATCCTTTGAGGCATTCTGTCTTATATGTACTTTTATTGCTTTTGGGGTCGAAGCGGTTTTTAACCTGATAAACTGAGGTCACTATCGAAATTGTGGTGTTTCTGTAAAAACTGAAGCAAAAATTCACTTCTTATCCCGTTGTTACTCTGCAGCTAAGGACATAGATATTCAATGGTGGCTGGATGACGTAGAATTAGGCTGTTATACCACTGCATTCAGGAAGAAAGGAGTCAACGCTCTTTCTGATCTACAAAATCCTGAACTGGTTGATACACTAAAAACAATGACGCAGAAAATGCTACCAGGACATCGAAAGAGATTTCAAAGAGAAGGCAAGTAATACTATTTCATGTTCTTTCACGGTTTGTATTATTTCGTGGATGAAAACAATATTATTATTGTTTTGAGCAAATTTGCCCAATTTAACTTTGGTGCTGGGTTGCTCCGTCAAGGATGTCACCGTCGGGCTACACCTTCCAGTCACAATTACCGAGATCTGCAAACATCGTTATCTCCGCAATGTACATTATATTCTTCAAATTTATTTTTTGATGCATTCAATTCACTATTTTTCATAAGTAAACCTATTGTTCAAACAAAATAAATGGGATATTTCCCTAATGACGAAGGGGTTTTCCCTTACAGCCCTAAATGCCTCAGCCTGAGTCAGTCTACAAGCTTGAAGTAGTCTTGATTTTATTTTTGGGAAAGAGTACTGATGAAACACGTCAATTGTCGCTGCTTCGGCTCAAATGTGCAGAGGTCCAGATTCTTGGTTCACATCGATTAGAATATTCGTATCTGCCTCTTCATGTATTAACAAAATAAAATTACGGAGGAAAAGACTAGTTAGAGCCGGTTTCAAGTCTTGAAAAGAACAAGAAAACTAAACAAAGAGATTTAAGAGTGAGTGATATCATCCAACCATTGGCACGAATAGGCTTCCAATCACGGATAGGGCATGAGGTTAAACTAGAGGATTCAGTGCCACATCTAGCAGAGACTCTACTACCGGTGTAACAGACTCCACTATTTAATTTATATGACTCGTTCTTTTATCCACTGCGGAGTCAAACGAGCCATTACCACAGGTCTCTAATGTGGCTCTGTCAGGGTAATTGCTTCTGGTGAATATTCTTTTCTACATAAGGTCCGTAGCTCGGCAGCGTCGTGCCAAAAACTCAAGAAAGACAACCAAAAAACCGTCCAAATTTCCGATGAGTTAACGAGTTAACACGGGAACCGTTCAAAGTCATGACACAGCTTTGGTTAATAACGGTCAAATGTATTGGCTTCATAGAAGTGCCTTTGTCAATTTGGTTGGAATGCTGGGATTCAAATATTTAATATTTCTGAGTTACATAGTAGTTATAGTTGAAATCACGATGAAAGATTGAAGCTTGTCCTTGCACAATTTTGCCGCTTTTCTTGCGGTTTGTTCTATACTGGCACACAGCAGTGTTGTTTTGACTTGAGGGTATATCCTGGCTAACTTATTTTCCAAAAACGTAAGGCGTAGATTTTTTATTTCCAACATCAATTGCTTTATCCTTGTAAGTGTATGGTCATCAAAGTGTTACAACATTTTATCTGCGATTAACAGGATAGGATTCCAGCTCTTCGTTTTAGTTCATTTATAAATTTATCAAAATGATTTTTTCAACGTACGAATGACTTTACTTACCATTTGTAAAAGAACCTACATTCCGCAAAACTATTTAAATTAGTCGTTCAAACTTTGTTCTTTTGTAAGTTATACTCAACACACTGTCTAGACGGTAAAGTCAGTCCTGACAACTACCGTATCTCGCTGACTCTCAATTCTATGGGACCTTGTGGTGAAACCCTCACGCTGGTCAGCTATTTTATAGCAATGTCATGTTCAATTTGAGTTTAGAAATTATACACTGAAGTCAGCCTCACTGTTGATTCTGTCTGTATTCAGTAGATCGCTTGTTTCAATGATTCTCATATTATTTGCTTACTTGACACAATGACATACCGTGTTGTTGTCTCTCTGATCACTGTTTAACTTGTTCCTGTGTTGTGGTCTTATAATAAGCCTTGAGTATTTCACAATGTCCTTGAATTTCTTTTCTTCCGAACTTTTGTGATCGGAACACCTTCAATTTTCTACAATTTTGATTAGGGTTAACATCTAATGCCTCTTTTGACATCATTTTGTTCCCTGCAGCATCATTGTTACGATGTCAGGAGCCGGAGGAAATTGAAGTTATTGGATACTGGGGGCAACCAACAGAAATGACGGAAAACAAGTATCCTTTCCTCATCGTCCCTGGGTTTCTTAAATCTGGCAAAGGAGAAGGTATGTAAGTTGCATCTTCAGTTTGCTTCACGAATGGTGTTCAATTCCCTTAGGTCGCAAAGATGAGGCCTGTGTAGCTACAATATTCAGGTGAATGCCACAGCAATTTCTAGACCTGATCAACATTATCACGGTTGTTTTAGAAGACCCATTTAGTTGGGTCAGAAGTTAGCAGCACCACTCTTGTCCCATACACAAATAAACTAGTCAGGATATTGAATATTGTTGTGTTATCTAATGTCAGTCAGTCAGTTGGGGGTGAATATCGACCAGTTACGTACCAGTTGGTGTCATATCGAACGATCTTCAGAGATGCAGCTGTGAATTGGGTAATTAAAAAAAAACTTTCATGGTCAATCAATTAGAGACCAACTCAGCTAGTGATAGGCCACCAGTTTTTCAATATTGACCCAACAGCCAGACTGTCAGTGGGTAAGTTTTGCTTTTCATGATTTGCCAGTCCTCTAGCAAATTAGTGAGACAAGGTCAATGAATAGGTAAGCACTTATCCAGCAAGCCAGTCTTTCAGTCAGTCAAATAGTTAGTCAGTCTGTCAATCAGTCATTCAGGAACTCAGTCTATTTCGTCAGTCTGTCAGTTGGCTCTCAGTTTGGAAACTCATTTAATCGGCCAATCAACGAGTCAGTCAGTCACTGAGAGGACTGACGAGCTATCCACTCAATTGCCACGGAAGAGTCAAAAAGTCTTTACAAGGTTATTGCCTAGTTTCAATATTAGGGGTGTTATGCCCATCAAGAGCCATCAAGCCGACACGCCAATTGCAACACATCTCTTTTTGCACTGAGTTTAATAATCATTCAAAGTATATATATACTTATTAAAGACAACGTTTCGGTGTCCTCATGACACCATCATCAGGTCAAATATAATATTTTACAGATAACTCGAATATTAATGTTCAAGATTAAGTTCAAAGTCCCTAGAGGCTAGGTGAAAAGTTTTGCCTTTATCGAGTCACTTTGGATATTCAGACACGGTTTGTGCTCGCGAATAAGGAAATGAACCTAGCTTATTCGCGAGCACAAACCGTGTCTGAATATCCAAAGTGACTCGATAAAGGCAAAACTTTTCACCTAGCCTCTAGGGACTTTGAACTTAATCTTGAACATTAATATTCGAGTTATCTGTAAAATATTATATTTGACCTGATGATGGTGTCATGAGGACACCGAAACGTTGTCTTTAATAAGTATGTTTCTGCCCGTAATTTTTATCATCAAATCCATTACATTATCATGTTTGATACAAAGTATATACATACATGATATTATAGGATACCTGGAAAGGGACCACTTGCTATATATTGCAACTTACAGCAATCAGCTGAGCAGCCAGTCAATCAATATTTCTCATTCAGCTATCCTTTAATAAGAAGGCCTTTCAGTTAATTGGCTGCTTGGTTAGTTGGTTAAACAACCAGTCAGGCAACAGGTCGAGTGGTTCGCCACACAGTTGCATGACCTGTCATGGGGAGCCTATGAAAATGTCAAAAGTGTGTAATCTGTTTTGAGTGTTTTAGTCACTCACCGCAACTGAGGAACAGTGGCAACTTCACATGTTAGTCATGAAGTTAGTTCACATTTACTTAACTTGAAAGTACCTAAAACCCTAGTGTGGAGTCGTATGGTATCAGCTCTGTTTATGACAATAAGTAAGGCATAACTCTCCACCCCTGGTGTGCATTTAGTCCAGAGTAGTCAGCTAATCAAGACATTGATTGCCGAGTGATTCTTGATCTGTGTATGATCAAGGATCTTTGAGTAGTTTAGTAGAAATTATTTCCCAGGGAAAACATACAGTTGGTTTGGGGATTGTTTCTTAATTTGAGTTTATTCTAAAGAAAAGAATGGCCCTTTAATACTCAGGACCTTATAAACGTTGGCCAATGGAAATATCTTTACAAATAATGCTCATAGAGCGTTTTCACTCACGTGACCAGCAACCATGTTGGATTACTAAAACAAAAGAAAGTATTTGCATAAAAATAGAGTTCAATTCCCGTAGGATTAGTTTGGTACATATAAGTTCTCTTTTTTCCCTGTTGTCATCCCCCTCTGGATTGGTCTTTCAACGGCTGCTGTTAATGCTGAGTCTGTTACTACCTTTCAAAGCGAATGCTGTGCCAACCATAAGACAATGTTGCAACGCAATGTAAATATTTATATGTTGTAAATAATTTAATTTAGGTATTTGTTTATTTTTTTCCCCTTTTCGCTTCCGTTGCTGACTGTTTTAGTATCCTGTATAGTCTCACGACTTCTAGGATTATTAAATATGTATGTTTGTATGATACACCATCATGGCCGCCATTCCTCTGTTTTGAAACACCAACATGGCGGCCGTGATATCATGTGAAAACGCTTCTTAAACATGCACCAACTCCCGATCACGAATTTTTTATTTGCGCTGGTAAGGGGACTCAAGAAAGAAAATGAGAACATCTCTTCTTAAATTTTAGGGGCTTTGTCATCAGAGTTGATCCATTTTACTGTGGATTCTGGTAGCGAAGTGTGCGTTACCGCTTATGATCATTTAATTGATACTTTGAAGCTGGAGCACATTCAAAATATAGAAAGCAGAGGCGTCCACACAGCCGCCAAGAAACCCCTTTACAAGGCAGTCCTTAGACTCGGAAAAAGTGAAATCACAGTTGAGGTGCGGTCTTGATACCTTTTTGTATATCAACAATATTCTTCTTTTTTAAACTTTAAACTTTAAACTTTCAGGATGAAATGATCAATTGTTATGAAACACTACTGATCAGATCGTTTTTATTTTTCGTTTGAAATTCGGTCAAAGTTAATTTGTCGCGCAGCATACGTTTACAGAGTCCAATTTTCGCTGTTTCACTAACCTAGCCATGTTACCCATTAGGAAAGCCTCGATTCTGTGCAAGGCGTACTGTAAAATCGTGAGCCATCCCAGAGACCTTGGGACTTTCGATGACGCAAAACTTGACCCTCATCACGATTGGGTATACTTCGAAATTGGTCACCGATTATTATTGTCGGTGCTGATAGAAACAAGGCGTCTTCTTCATAGCTAAGCAAGAGCGACTTTGTAAGTCAGGGCCGTAGCCAGTATGAGGCAAACCGAGGCGGTTGCCTCAGTTTTTTTTGTTGTGATTTTTCAAAATAAAGCGTGATTCCAGCATTCTCTTTAAAATGTACTCATCATAAACACCGACGAAGCGAATTTAACCATGGAAATTGCCTCAGTCATAATTTTTTTCTGGCTACGGCCCTGTAAGTAGGTCCTATTTCTATTTTATTTAAGCCTTTTTGATGAATCTGATCATGCTCCGTCTACATCATGTCTCGTATTGTCATATACAAGTCCTAATACTATTATTTTCTTACAGGTTATGCCTGACAGATTCTGCACAGTTGGCATCCCAGTCATGAGAAAATTTAGCCATCACATAGATGGGAAACGGTCACCGATGGCTAACTCATCGATGATACCCAAATTCGTCGCGCTGGAAACGAACCAGAGACTATGAGCAGTCTCTCTTTTGCGGCGAAGTCTGTCGAGCAAGTAGAAATAAATCAGCGAAGAAATAAATTTGGTAAGCGCCGCGTAGGACCTTGTTGACAGATGTCCGGCGGATAGCCAATCACATTTTTGCGTTGTGCGCGCAACTCAGAATTCAAAGTCCATGGCTTGGTCCGTAGTCTTAAGGTGCTGTTACACTGTAAAATGTTTCGTGCACGAAAAGTAGAACATGGTTCTACTTTCCGCAACGGCTCTTGCAACTTGTCTCGCAAAGATTTTGGCCATTGCAGGGTATGTTACACTGTAAAATGTTTCGTGCAGCTTGTACCGCCACAATGTCGCCAAAACATCGCGAAACAAGTTGCACGAAACATTTCGCAGTGTAACAGCGCTTAAGCTACGGTAATACGAGCAACAAAAAATATGTGTTGCAAGTTGTACTTTCAGCAACAAAATCTCCAAAATGCTGCCCGTCTTACCTCTCCAAAGCAACTTGTTTCACAACAAAATCACTCATAGATTAATTAATTAAGCTTACGTGACCTCGTAGCTGGCCAATCAGAGGCCTGAATTCTCGCAACTTGCAACACATTTTTTTTGTTGCGAGACAGGTTGTGCGTGGGATGTAAAACGAGCGACATCGCTTTTCAACTAGTTTCGCAGCAACGTTGCGAGACAAGTTGGACGTTCTTTTTGCTCGTATTACCGTAGCTTTACATAATGTTTTTTCCCTGATTTATTTTACTCGCGCAACGAACTTCGCCGGAAAAGAGGGACTGCTCGTAGTCTAAACGAACAGAGCCTTGATTAGTCGTTTTAGGCTAAAAGAACAGGAGCTTTGGAAAAAATCTATCGTAACTAAACCCATCGTTCGTTTTAAAATTTGGATGTACATATACGTTGAAGTGGCACGTTGAACACTTTCGGCGTTCACGACCTACTCGATTTTCCCTTAATTAAAGGGGCTAGGTCACGCTATTTTAGGTAATTTTGTTTCATTTTGTTAATTATGAGGTCTAAACGTCAAATTGGCAGAGCAAGAGTCTTTCATTTGCAAAATCACGGCCACTTAACAACTGAGAATGATTTTCCAGCTTTGTAAATGACATTTTGATATAGATTGATATAAATTTGAAAAAAGGTGGGCCGACGTTTTTCAAATTTACCCAAATTCAATCCACTTCAATCCTCTCCAGTTTTGTCCATCCATGTCCCTTCTTGGCTTCCCTGTGTTTTGTTAGAGTTCTTCTATAGGTAGTTTTGAACAGTTATTTTGATATTTTAGTTAATTCTATGACCATTCGATCAGTGCTGAAATTGCCTAAACTTGCGTGACCTAGCCCCTTTAATAAAGCAGGTGGTGACACGCTCTCGGGATATTTATTTTGTTGGATGAAAATACCATCAAGAACCTTGCGAAGTGAATAGAGTAAACAAGGAAAAATAAGTGTACATTTACGTGTGTACAAATGTTGACCGAATAGAAGTTACCATCATTTTATACAGGCGAATTTGACCGACCAATAATTTGCACGAACAAATTTGGTGCATTCGAAAAAGTCCTCACAAAATAACAAATTTTAGCGAATTAAAGAAATTATCAGACTAATATCTCGATTTACATAAAAATAACTAAATAAGTTGGGGAAGGAAAGAAAGAAAGAATGAATGAATAAATGAACCCACATATAGCTTTAACTGCAATTAAAGTTTTCTTAATATTAGAGAATTTCCTCTGTGAACGTTATTTATTAAAATTATCAAGAAATACAGTTGCAGTTTTTTGTCAAATTTGAAATCCGTTTATACTCCCTCACAGCATTCTTAACTTCATAAATTGTGTTAGTTTCAAGGAGGCTCGAAAGGGTTTCAACACTTCTAAGAAGACTCTGTTTAGATCGAATGACGCTAAACAACACTGTATCACGTAACAGCAATGTTATGGTACCATATGAAACACTGATCATTTCCAAACAAGAAGTGATCATTATTGTGATGTAATTAGTTACTTTGGCAACGGGAAAGCCCAGCAAAAACACCCTGTATTTTGGATTTAGTTGCTCATATCTAAAAAACGAACTTGGTGACCCCCCTTTTTTATTGCTGAAAAGTAATTAGAAGAACTTTCGGCGAAGTTTAAAAAAAATCTGTCTAGAGGATTCAGAGCTACCTTAACGAAATCACAACATTAAGGTGGCTCTGAATCCACTACACAGAATTTCTTTAAACTTTGCAGAAAGTTTCATCTTGCCCATCTGATAAACCGTGGAGACGGATATTGACTGTTGCCATGCGGCTTCCTCAGCGGAAGCAATAACGAATCGTAATCTATAAGAAACAGAATTTACAGTTTGACTCTCCTGCAAAAGTCTGGCGGGAAGGTAGGCAGCGCAAAATTCTACTCTGTTCGTTTTGAACCAGTTTTTTAAATTATCCGGGCTTTGAATTCGTATAGCAAAATACCAGAAGACACAACAAAAGAAACAACACCAAACGGAAACATTAAGGCTACTCGTAGGCAGCATGACTTCCCGTGACGTCCCCCGTAAGGGAAAGGAAAACACTACCTAAGTAGGTAACCGTCTTCACCGGAATCGCGTTTTCGCTCACCATCGGCAGCTGCATTCAACTCTTAACTGTTTATAACTTTAAATCCTGTTCAACCTTGCAGTGTAGTTGGATCCATCAACAACAACAATAAGAAGAAGTAGAAGAAGAAGAAGAAGAAGAAGAAGAAGAATAAGAGAAGAATGGTGATGATAGTAAATATAACGTGTGGCAGATGAAAACCGACGTAGTGCCTGTGGTTGTTAATTGGAGCTTTGGGGGTTGTTGGTGACTGGATCGGTTGCGTGTTAATGTCCAATTTGAAGCGTTGCCGAAAGGGGCGCTTATAGGGACTATAGGAACTGGCAACATTCTAAGAAGGATCCTAAGATTCTGAGATCGCAGGTTGTGACGTGGTGAACAAAAGTTGCCACGTCAACATCGATCCACCAGATGACGATGACGATGTAGATGATGATGATGAACTTTCTTTTAAGTGTCAACTGTATTTAGTCTATTTAGCGCTGGGACACTGTACAGAGCTTAATCTTATTATATGACTAGCTCCTTGAGCGGGCAAGATGAACCAAATCCCGCGCTGTGATTCGCTACCCGAGCGGGCAAGATGGAGCTCTACTGCCCGCTCGAGATTTCTCGCTTGGTCCCTCAAGAACAAAGATCATTTTTTTGGTGTTCTATCCCATACTGATAAATCCTTTATTGACCAAGCTTGTTCGGTCAAGATGGCTGGATATTGGCCTCGTTCTTTCTTTGTGTGTTTATGGCCCTCGGCTTCCTCTCGGTCCATAAACACGCAAAAAAAGAACTTGGCCAATATCCAGCCATCTTGACCTCACGCTTGGTCAATAACCCATATACATCAAAAGTGTAGCTTGGTTATTGAGGAGACGGAAAAACAAGAGAACCCGGAGAAAAACCTCTCGGAGCATAATAGAGAACCAACAAACTAAACATTTGTTCAGACAAACCTTTTATGAGAGTTTTTGTATCGTCCTACTTTCACATTGCTTCTGTATGAATTGGTTTTGAGTTGACGTCACAGGTGGGCCATACATGTGACATCAAGTCAAATGAACAAAGTAGAACGATACGAAAACTCTGATAAAAGGTTTGTCTGAACAAACAACAAGAGCAACAACGTGTCTCTTATATTTTTTTTTTTTTTTTTTTTTTTTTTGCGATGTACGAAAACTTTTTCAAGCCTCATTTCCTTCGCGTTAATAGTTATCTGGTTTTCTTATTTTCGAAATTGGTTTCTGTTTTCGGGTTTCCGGAATCCTTGACATGCATGGGTTTCCCAAGCCACAAAACTAATAGGCCATTTCCGAGTTAATGTCTGCCTCCTCGTCAAAGGGAGTCTAGGTGCGAAGTTTTTCTTATGAAAAACCATCACAAAAACTTCGCACTTTAGACTCGCTTTGAAGAGGAGGCAGACATGAACTCGGAAATCGGTGCGCATCTTATTACTTTCATAACATAAATCCACTTAGTGCGAGCGTTTGTTTGACAACAACTTTGTGACCAATGTTACTCGCATTCCCACAACGGTTACATCGACGATTTGTTTGTTTTTATTTTTTTTGTTTTTTGTTTGTTTGTTTGTTTTTTTTTTTTTTGGGAGGGGGGAGGGGACATTCCGACTCCCTCATTTCTGTTTCCGACTTTCGTATTTTGGTTTGCTAAATTCCTTGTAAAGTTGCATGGGGACGGTAGGGCAAGCGACTTGGGGACGTGGTGGGAAACGTGGGGTCAATATACCGGTGAGGGTTGGCAGAAAAGGAGTAGATAATAGCAGGGGTTTGTAAGGTTAGAAGAGACGCAGTTTTCAACATGACCACCAGGTAAAGTCAAAACTCCTAACTTTTTCGCAATACCGACTGACCTAGCCTGTTGAATGATATTTTTATTTTTTTGCGGCTTGAACGAAAGGCATCTCTTGATTTTACTTTACAAGGATACAAAATACTTGAAGACATATTTTTAAAGGTTAGCTCTAAGTATATAACATAAACAATGCAAAATTACACTGGTGGAAGCAGAAGCTGATTGGCATTAGGAAATCCCCAGTATTAAGTGTCAATCATGATGCCCTATGCAATATCAACACAAAACACCCAAGAAGGAGAGCAATTTTGTAAATTGGGTTTCCATGGGAATTTAAGTGACATAAATTTTTTAATAAACCGATCCGACAGACTGGTTTTTATACAGTGTGTGAAACCACACTTTTGTCTGCTTTCAAGCATAAAGCTATGGTTTTTGAAAGCAAAAAAGTTAGCATCAATCAACCATCATCAAATGTAACATGAAACAAATCCAACTGTCCACTACCCCCCGCCCCCCAATCCTCCCTACAGGGGGTTTTGTAGGTAGAGTCTTTTCAAACACATATTCTTAGAAATAGAGAGAGGTCTGAACATGTGTATCTAGTGCATTATGAGTATCATGCTGTCTACAGAGCTTTTGCAAGTCATCATGTTATGATTTTAAGTGTATTTGATTGTTATCCTTCTGACCATTGTTAAAACTAAATACCCCTTAAACATAGGAGGGATTGTGACCCTACATTGGTTCCAGGAATGCACTTCCATTTCTACCAATGGTTTCTTTCTGTACACTTGCTTTTGATGCTGTATCTCACAAGGAAAATCATTAAAACTTTGCTAGTGTGAGGCCTTAAGGAACCAAAATAGATCTAATGGATTATATTTTTCTGATGTGCATTGTAGTTGAAGTTTCATACTTGCAGTAATATTCATAACCTAAATGAAGATTGCCAAATGATAGAGATAACATATTCACCTGTTACAGTTTTCTATCTCATAAACTTCAAAGAAGGATTTCAAGTTCTCAATACAATGAGTAGCAGTGTTGTAATCACACTGATATGTTTTTTTTAACAAACTTGTGACAAAGGCAATAGTTTAAAATGATACATCACTCATGCAAACAGGGAAGGGGTGTTTGCAGAATACCCAATGATCAGCTTTCAATTGTGGTAGTACATGTCTGCAGTAACTAGGTCTAAGTGCCGATCTTTAAAATGGTTAACTTTTAGTTATTGTTGCATATATGTGCAGTTATTTCTGTCAAATACCCATTTTATAATGTTGGCCATTTGGCATACTCCAAAATACTCTGCCAATGCAAACATTGAAGAAGGCTTCTTCAACAACACCATTTAAAGTGCTACTATGACCAAAAAATCATTTTTTTTTTTTTTTTTTGGATTTCAAAACTATGTAAATAAACAGTAAGTGACCCAATTTTTAAGCCTTGATTTCAAGAAGACACTTGTTTATTGTAACTAGACTTTTCCTAATTAATGGTCAACCATTACCAACTTTAAGATCTTGACAGAGCTGAATTGAGGAGAAAATGATGTCAAAGACTCAGTGTGTACGCAGCTGAATTATATGCAGCACGGGGAGTTTTGGGCTTTTTCAGAATATTATTGAACTCCTGTTTTGCATGTATAATAAGCTCCATTTACAAGCTGAAATTTTAAGCTAGTGAGTAAATGATGTCAATTTTCCCTAGATCCAACCCTCTGAAGTCCAATCGGTCAGTTTTGAACGTGAGTAATGGCGGACCATAAAATCCAAAACTTACACTCAAAGTAAGCAGCCTTTGGACAAAAATCAAAGCTCAACATTGTGCCAATCAGTTGTTAAGCAATCACACTTTCAAAATCTGAAGAAAAAAAGGAAGTGATTCTTTGCTCATTTAATGAACACAACAAAATGATCTGCCAATTGCTTAAATTCTCCAGATACATCACAGGCTCCCCAAGCTGAAAATACGTGGCGTATGCGACAGTTTGTGTATATAGAGAATTGTATGGGAAAATCACCGATCGTAAAAAAATTGTGTAAATAACTATCTCATTTGAAATAAAGTTTTCCTACCTCAAATGTGTGACGAACTTGTCTCTTTTGCCGAGTTTAGAGCCATTCTGACGCCGTTTAGTGAAGTTATCCGGAAGGCCGTTACTAAAATAATAGGAAGGCCGACCACTCCATCCATCGCTGGCCAGACCTCACTCCACAAATCGTTTTCTCCTCAACAGGAAAAGTCCCGAATCGCAATAAAAACAACAGTTTCATAAAGCCCAATAAATTTCACTCCAAATACGTGTGTTTCGGCGGCCGAAACGTTGTTGACTGCCCAGTCACAAGTCACAAGTCAACAACGGTCGTGTTGCCAGCGCGCAGTCAAATTCAAATGGTCCACTCAGAGTTGAGGCTGAGACCATCTTGCGAGTTTCCGTTGTTGACTGCCCGGTCACAAGCCTCTAAGGAAAGCCGAAGAGGTGAATTTTCAGACAAAGTTTTTGTTCTTCACGAGTCTTTCGGCCGCCGAAACACACGTATTTGGAGTGAAATTTATTGGGCTTTATGGAAGTGTTGTTTTTATTGCGATTCGGGACTTTTCCTGTTGAGGAGAAAACGATTTGTGGAGTGAGGTCTGGCCAGCGATGGATGGAGTGGTCAGCCTTCCTATTATTTTAGTAACGGCCTTCCGGATAACTTCACTAAACGGCGTCAGAATGGCTCTAAACTCGCCAAAAGAGACAAGTTCGTCACACATTTGAGGTAGGAAAACTTTATTTCAAATGAGATAGTTATTTACACAATTTTTTTACGATCGGTGATTTTCCCATACAATTCTCTATATACACAAACTGTCGCATACACCACGTATTTTCAGCTTGGGGAGCTTGTGGATACATAAGTTCAAGGATCACTTCTCTATTTTGAATACGACTCTGGGGTGAAATTTTTGGAACATTTACAGGAACTGATTCATTGATTAATTAATTGAATTAAAAGATGTAATAACTAACGAAATTTACATACTGAAAGAAGAATATGAGAATATTACTCATCCAAAGGAAGAAGAGCATATCATCAGTAGTAACATGTTTGAATTCAAAAAAGTAAAATACAAATACACTACCCTACAAAATGAAGAATAAAGAAAGGCAAAATCCGCCACAGGCCGCAATCAACAAGCCCCATGCCGCATAAGGAAATTAATCGGAAATACTAACGGTGTCCTCAAGTGTCTCTGGGAACTTTGTCCAGTTGTGTCAACGAAAGCAAGAATCAGCCACAAATTAAGATAAAAATTTGACTCTGAAATGTCGTCCTTCGCTGAACAAATCGCCAATTCACAAGTTTAACACCACAAACGAACGATAGAAAGGTTGAAGCTGAGATAAACAATACTTCACGTATAATATTGATCGGCTTCATTCAAACGACAAGTTTGAGCAAAAACCGACAAGACAATACCGTCGCCATGATTTGGTTTCGTTTTCAATGCCAACGTCATGAAGGACACAATAGGATTCGAGGGCAAGATCGGGCAAGTACCGTGTCGCGTAAATCCTTCGTGACAAAACGCTTTTCCCTCGCAAGAACCATCGATTTCAAAGAGCCAATCAGAGACAATAAAATTAAGGTAACACCAATCATAGACAATATATTCTTCCAGTCATAACGCGCTAGGAATCGAAATGATCAAAGTGTTTTTCACTTGACTTTTACTTGTGTTTGTGATGGCAGCATCAAAATGTTCGGCCGTGGATTTATTTCTTGATAAATTAAATCTAAAGAAATATCGCAACAAATTTTACAGGCAGGGCTTTGAGAGGGCAATTGATCTATTCCTCTTGGGAGAAAACGACTTAGATCTGCTGAATATCGTTTTCGCGGAGGAAATAGGGCAAAGATTTTGTCTTCAGGTAACTGCATGTCACTTCTGTATTCATGAATACATTTGTCTGTATTGATATAACGAGCACAAACTGTTCATTATTTAAGGCAAACGGCAGTCGATCCTTTGAGGCATTCTGTCTTAAATGATACTTTTATTGCTTTTGGGGTCGAAGCGGTTTTTAACCTGATAAACTGAGGTCACTATCGAAATTGTGGTGTTTCTGTAAAAACTGAAACAAAATTTCACTTCTTATCCTGTTGTTACTCTGTAGCTAAGGACATAGCTATTCAGTGGTGGCTGGATGACGTAGAATTAGGCTGTTATACCACTGCATTCAGGAAGGAAGGAGTCAACTCTCTTTCTGATCTACAGAATCCTGAACTGGTCGATACACTTAGAACAATGACGCAGAAAATGCTACCAGGACATCGAAAGAGATTTCAAAGGGAAGGCAAGTAATACTATTTAATGTTCTTTAACGTTTTGTATTAATTCGTGGGTGAAAACAATATTATTATTGTTTTGAGCAAATATGCCCCTTTTAACTTTGGTGCCGCATTGCTCCGTCAAGGATGTCACCGTCGGGCTCAACCTTCGAGTCACAATTACAGAGTTCTGCAAACATCGTTATCTCAGCAATGTACGTTATATTCTTCAAATTTATTTCTTGATGCATTCAATTCCCTATTTTTGATAAGTAAACCTATTGTTCAAACAAAATAAATGGGATATTTCCCTAATGACGAAGGGGTTTTCCCTTACAGCCCTAAATGCCTCAGTCAGTCTACAAGATTGAAGTAGTCTTGATTTTATTCTTGGGAAAGAGTACTGATGAAACACATCAATTGTCACTGCTTCGGTTCAAATTTGCAGAGGTCCAGATTCTTGGTTCACATCAGTTAAAATATTCGTATCTGCCTCTTCAAGTAACAAAATAAAATTGCAGAGGAAAAGACTTGTTAGAGGCGGTTTCAAGTCTTGAAAAGAACGAGGAAACTAAACAAAGTGATTTAAGAGTGAGTGATACCATCCAATGATTGGCACGAATAGGCTTCCAATCACGGATAGGGTATGTGAGGCTAAACTAGAGAATTCAGTGCCACATCTAGCGGAGACTCTACAACCGGTATAACAGACTCCAATATTTATATGACTCGTTCTTTTATCCACTGCCGAGCCAAACGAGCAATTACTTGCACAGGTCTCGAATGTGGCTCTGTCAGGGTAATTGCTTGTGATGAATATTCTTTTCTACATAAGGTCCGTAGCTCAGCAGCATTGTGCCAAAAACTCAAGAAAGACAACCAAACAACCGTCAAAATTTCCGATGAGTTAACCATTGAAGACGGGATCAATTCGAAGTCATGCCACAGCTTTGGTTAATAACGGTCAAATGTATTGGCTTCATAGAAGTGCCTTTGTGAATTTAGTTGGAATGCTGGCATTCAAATATTTAATATTTCTGAGTTACATAGTAGTTACAGTTGAAATCACAATGAAAGATTGAGGCTTGTCCTTGCACGATTTGCCGCTTTTCGTTCTATTCTGGCAAACAGCGGTGTTGTTTTGACTTCAGGGTATCCTTGATAACTTATTTTCCAAAAACGTAAGGCGTAGATTTTTCATTTCCAACATCAATTGCTTTATTCTCATCAAAGTGTTACAACATTTTAGCTGCGATTAACAGGAAGGGTGCGAGTTAGAGCACTTCAGTTTTCAAAGTTTTGTTCTTCCTTTCCAATAAAATTCCAGCTCTTCGTTTTTTCGTTCATTTATAAATTTATCAAAATGATTTTTTCAACGTACGAGTGACTTTACTTACCATTTGTAAAAGAACCTACATTCCGCAAAACTATTTAAATTAGTCGTTCAAACTTTGTTCTTTTGTAAGTTATACTCCGAGGCAACACACTGTCTAGATGGTAAAGTCAGTCCTGATAACTGCCGTATCTCGCTGACTCTCAGTTCTGTGGGACGCTGTGGTGAAACCCTCGCGCTGTTCAGCTATTATATAGCAATGTCATGTTGTTCCATTTGAGTTAAGAAATTATACACTGAAGTCAGCCTCACTGTTGATAGATGGATAGATAGATAGATAGATAGATAGATGGATAGATAGATAGATAGATAGATGGATAGATAGATAGATGGATAGATAGATAGATAGATAGTTGTTGATTCTGTCTGTATTCAGTTGATCGCTTGTTTCAGTGATTCTCACATTATTTGATTACTTGACACAGTGACATACCGTGTTATTGTCGCTCTGATCACTGCTTAACTTGTTCCTGTGTTGTAGTCTTACAATCACGGTTAGCCTTGAGTGTTTCACGATGTCCTTGAATTTCTTTTCATCGCATCGCGAACTTTTGTGATCGGAACACCTTCAATTTTCTGCAATTTTGATCAGGGTTAACAAAACCTGTCTCATCCATCTATAAAATTGCCTCTTTTGACATCATTTTGTTCCCTGCAGCATCATTTTTACGATGTCAGGAGCCGGAGGAAATTGAAGTTATTGGATACTGGGGGCAACCAACAGAAATGACAGAAAACAAGCATCAGTTCCTCATCGTCCCTGGGTTTCTAAAATCTAGCAAAGGAGAAGGTATGTTTGTTGCATCTTCAGTTTGCTTCACGAATGGTGTTCAATTCCCTTGGGTCGCAAAGATGAGGCCTGTGTAGCTACAATATTCAGGTGAATGCCACAGCAATTTCTAGACCTGATCAACATTATGTTGTTTTAGAAGACCCATTTACTTTGGTCAGCAGTTAGCAGCACCACTCTTGTCCCAGACACAAATAAACTAGTCAGGATATTGAATATTGTTGTGTTATCTAATATCAGTCAGTCAGTTGGCGGTGACTATCGACCAGTTACGTACCAGTTGGTGTCATATCGAACGATCGTCAGAGATGCAGCTGTGAACTGGGCAATTAAAAATAAACTTTTATGGTGAGAGAGAGACTTTATTTTACGAGGGTAACACGTGACAGTAACTAACATTACTGATGAACTTGTGGCCCTCAATTAATGGTCAATCAATTAGAGACCAACTCAACTAGTGATATCCCAACAGTTTTTCAGGCAAATTGTCACTGAGTAAGTTTTGCTTTTCATGATTTGCCAGTCCTCTAGCAAATTAGTGAGACAAGGTCAATGAATAAGTAAGCACTCATCCAGCAAGCCAGTCATCAAGTCAGTCAAATAGTCAGTCAGTCTGTCAATCAGTCATCCAGGAACTCAGTCTATTTTGTCAGTCTGTCAGTTGGGTCTCAGTTTGGAAACGCATTTACTTGGCCAATCAAGGAGTCAGTCAGTCACTGAGTGGACTGACATGCTATCCACTCAATTGCCCCAGAAGAGTCTAAAAAGTCTTTACAAGGTAATTGCCTAGTTTCAATATTAGGGGTGTTATACCCATCAAAAGCCATCAAGCCGAAACCCCAATTGCAACACATCTCTTTTTTCACTGAGTTTAATAATCATTCAAAGTATATACATACATGATATTATATGATAACTGGAAAGGGACCACTTGCTATATATTGCAACTTACAGTAATCAGCTGAGCAGCCAGTCTATCAAGATTTCTCATTCAGCTGTATTAATTATAATAAGAAGGTCTTCCAGTTAATCGGCTGCATGGTTAGTTGGCTAAACAACCAGTCTGGCAACAGATCGAGTGGTTAGCCACACAGTTGCATGACCTGTCATGGGGAGCCTATGAAAATGTCTAAAGTGTGTAATCTGTTTTGAGTGTTTTAGTCATTCACCACAACTGAGGAACAGTGGCAACTTCACATGTTAGTCGTGAAGTTTGCTCAAATTTACTTAACTTGAAAGTACCTAAACTCTAGTGTGGAGTCGTATGATATCAGCTCTGTTTATGACAATAAGTAAGACATAACTCTCCACCCCTGGTGTGCATTTAGTCCAGAGTAGTCAGCTAATCAAGACATTGATTGCCGAGTGATTCTTGATCTGTTTATGATCAAGGATCATTGAATAGTTTAATAGAAATTGTTTCCAAGGGAACAAATATAGTTGGTTTGGGGATTGCTTCTTAATTTGAGTTTATTCTAAAGAAAAGAATGGCCCTTTAATACTCAGGACCTTGTGTTATAGTTGAGGCCACAAAAACGTTGGGCAATGAAAATTTTTTTACAAATAATGTTAATAGAGCATTTTCACTCACGTGACCAGCAACCATATTGGATTACTGAAACAAAAGAAAGTATTTGCATAAAAATAGAGTTCAATTCCCGTAGGATTAGTTTGGTACATATAAGTTCTCTTTTTTCCCTGTTGTCATCTCCCTCTGGATTGGTCTTTCGACAGCTGCTGTTAATGCTGAGTCTGTTACTGCCTTCCAAGCAAAGGCTTTGCCAACCATAAGACAATGTTCCAACGCAATGTAAATATTTATAATTATGTTGTAAATTATTTAATTTAGGTATTTGTTTATTTTCCCCCCTTCTCTCTTCCGACGCTGACTGTTTTAGTATCCTGTATAGTCTCACAACTTCTAGGATTATTAAATATGTATGTTTGTATGATACACTATCATGGCCGCCATTCCTTTGTTTTGGAGCACCAACATGGTGGCCGTGATGTCATGTGAAAATGCTTTTAAAACATGCACCCTCAAAGAGTGCTTGGTTACTAAACCAACTCCCGATCACGAATTTTTTATTTGCGCTGGTAAGGGGACTCAACAAAGAAAATGAGAATATCTTCTTAAATTTTAGGGGCTTTGTTATCAGAGTTGATCCATTTTACCGTCGATTCTGGTAGCGAAGTGTGCATTACCGCTTATGACCATTTAATTGATACTTTGAAGCTGGAGCACATTCAAAATATAGAAAGCAGAGGCGTCCACACAGCCGCCAAGAAACCCCTTCACAAGGGAGTCCTCAGACTTGGAAAAAGTGAAATCACAGTTGAGGTGCGGTGTTGATACCTTTTCGTATATCAATAATATTCTTCTTTTCTAAACTTTAAACTTTCAGGATGAAATGATCAATTGTTATGACACACTTCCGATCAGATCGTTTTTATTTTTCGTTTGAAATTCGGTCAAAGTTAATTTGTTTACAGAGTCCAATTTGCGCCGTTTCACTAACCACAAGTAAAATCTCTACCGCCATGTTTTTCAAAGCACTGGTTACCCGTTAGGGAAGCCTCGATTCTGTGCAAGGCGTGAACCATCCCATAGACCTTGGGACTTTCGATGACGCAAAACTTGAGCCTCATCACGATTGGGTATACTTCGGAATTGCTCACCGATTATTATTGTCGTTAAGGAAGAGCGACTTTGTAAGTGCTCCTTCTATTTGATTCAAGCCTTTTTGATGAATCTGATCATGCTCCGTCTACATCATGTCTCGTATTGTCATATACAAGTCCTAATATTATTATTTTCTTACAGGTTATGCCTGACAGATTTTGTACAGTAGGCATCCCAGTCATGAGAAAATTTAGCCATCACATAGATGGGGAAAGTCACCGATGGCTAAAAGATCGATGATACCCAAATTCGTCGCGCTGGAAACGAACCAGAGACTATGAGCAGTCTCTCTTTTGCGGCGAAGTCTGTCGAGCAAGTAGAAATAAATCAGCGAAGAAATAAATTTGGTAAGCGTCGCGTAGGACCTTGTTGACAGATGTCCGGCGGATAGCCAATCACATTTTTGCGTTGTGTGTGCAACTTAGAAATCAAACTCCATGGCTTGTTCCGTAGCCTTAAGAGGCTGTTACACTGTAAAATGTTTCGTGCAACTTGTCTCGCAATATTTTGGCGACATTGTGACGGGACAAGTTGCACGAAACATTTCACATTGTAACAGCGGTTAAGCTACGGTAACACGAGCAGCAAAAACGTCCAACTTGTCTCGCAACATTGCTGCGTAACTAGTCGAAAAGCGATTTTGTGCGTTTTACATCCCACGTACAACCTGTCTCGCAACAAAAAATATGTGTTGAAAGTTGCTGCAGCGTGTTGCAGAAGGTAGAGGTCAGTTGTACTTTCATCAACAAAATCTCTAAAATGGTGCCTGTTTTACCACTCCAAGGCAACTTGTTTCACAACAAAATCACTCACATATTAATTAAGCTTACGTGCCTCGTAGCTGGCCAATCAGAGGCGTGAATTCATGCAACTTGCAACACATTTTTTGCTACGAGACAGGTTGTTCGTGGGATGTAAAACGTACGACATCGCTTTTCGACTAGTTTCGCAGCAATGTTGCGAGACAAGTTGGACGTTCTTTTTGCTCGTATTACCGTAGCTTTAGATATGTTTTTTTCCCTGATTCATTTTACTCTCGCAACGGACTTCGCCGAAAAAGAGGGACTGCTCACGAACAGAGCCCTGATTAGTCGTTTTAGGCTAAACGAACAGGAGCATGGGAACAAATCTATCGTAACTAAACCCATTGTTCGTTTTGGGTGTACATATACGTTGAAGTGGCACGTTGAACACTTCCGGCGTTCACGACCTAATCGATTTGACCTTAAAACTTTTTGGAGTCTGCTCTTAAAGCAGGCAGTGACACGCAGGGCCGTAGCCAGTACGAGACAAACCGAGGCACTTGCCTGAGTCATTTTTTCGTATTTTTTTATAATAGAGCGTGATTTCAATGTTGTCTTTAAAATGTGCTCATTATAAAAACCTAGAATACCTACGAAGAGAATTTAACCATGAACATTGCCTCAATCATATTTTTTTCTGGCTACGGCCCAGACACGCTCTCGGGATATTAATTTTGTTGGATGAAAATCCCATCAAGAACCTTGCTAAAGTGGATAGAGTAAACAAGGAAAAATGAGTGTAGATTTACGTGTGTACAAATGTTGACAGAATAGAAGTTACCATCATTTTATACAGAATTTGTTAAAGTGCCCTTTTAAGTTAATTGAAAAGCAAAGTTCTATTTTATTTAAAGTGTTTTTGAGGTTATTGCTGTTATTGATAGACAATGTTGGTTAAATTTGTAGTAATTTGGTATATTGTATTTTTGTGGAATGAATTTATTTGATCCACATGACCGACCAATAATTTGTATGCTCAAATTTGGTGCATTCGAAAAAGTCCTCACAAAATAAACAATTTTAGCGAGTTAAAGAAATTATCAGACTAATATCTCGATATGCATAAAAATGACTAAATAAGCTGGGGAAGGAAAGAAAGAAAGAAGAATTAATAAATGAACCCACATATAGCTTTAAATTCAATTACAGTTTTCTTAATAGTAAAGAATTTCCACTGTGAACGTTATTTATTTATTAAAAGTATCAAGAGATACAGTTGCAGTTTTTTGTCAAATTTGAAATCCGTTTATACTCCCTCACAGCATTC
>NC_090892.1:43326263-43328763 GCF_036669925.1 Montipora capricornis
GTTTTATGATAAAAGAATCAAATTCTGCATGTTTGATGGCCTTCATGAAGTTAATAATTTTGGATATAGAGGCATGGCCAAAAAGTCATGTGGTAATTAACGGCACTTATTAAAAAATGTTGACGTCAGCATTTTGTGGGGTTCACTTTTTCAAGTAGTTTCCTGTCAAATGTAACGAGAATTTCAAATGAGATACAGATCTATTCAGAAATGTGTTAGTATGATCCAGAAACCAGCAAAATGTCATATTCGTAGTACACTTCCTTCATTTTTATTATCAGTAAAGCTCTGTAAAGAGTATTAAATTTTAGAGAAGCTTACGTGAAAAATGTTTCAAGGTGTAGACAGACCAAAAGTGATTCCAATTGGTCAAGATAGGAAATTCAAAGACCGCAAAGATCTTTCAAAGGCCTCCTTTTTCCATGTGAAATTAGGGGGGGAGTTTAAAGATTTCTCTTAGTAAGGGCTAGTTTTGTATATTAGATACCATTTGCTCTTTAGAAAATGTTTGAAATTAGGCACTGACGAGTGACATTCCGTAACAAACGACTATTTTTTTGTTTATAGAGCCGACATTCTTTCGCAAAAGTTATCCTCGGATTGAGTCATGTTCACAAGGTTATCTGGATAACCCCTGTGGCATAATCTTTGCTTGAATTATGCGATGTGTTTTTCAAATTTTGCTTATGAATAGAGATAGTTCTTAGAAGCCTTAGGGCTTCGCCTTTGATGAAGCCTTTCCCCGCGGCCTGGAGGGTGGCAGAAGTTGAAGTGCGTGTATTGGAAAGTCTCTGTCGGTTTAAGGTGTGTACACATCAAGAATAGAGTGCTTTTTGACCTTTTTGAACCTCTAGCCCTTATCTACATATATGTATCCAAGAATGTTATTTCAGTATCTGAAATCTCAGCTGTGAATTTTATTGTAGGGTGCATAGTTATGTGCTAGCCCTGTGAAGTTATTTATTGCTTCTTTGTTTATGTTCCATAGAGTAAAGGTGTCGTCAATGTATCTTTTCCAAATGAGTGCTTTGAAAGGACTCTGGTTGATGATATCTGTCTCAACTTCCACCATGATTAATGTCAGCAAAAGATAATGCCATTTTTGTTCCCACTACGGTTCCGTGTGCGTGGAGATAAGTCTTATAGCATTTCTATGAGGAAGTGAGTTGGAATCGGAGGTTTGATTTCACGAAACGGTTGCCTGTGTTTTACATACAATGCGATTTATTCCTCCTGCGGGATGTTAGTGTAAAGGCTGGTAACTTGACTGTCCATTGAGATACGGATTGTGTCTTTAAGTTTGAGGCTCTCATTTTCTCTGCAGAGTTTCACCAGAGTTTAAGAAATCTCTGGTATCTTTGAAGTATGATGTTTGTGTTTTAGCAATAGGGTGAAGTAGGTGATCAACAAATGATGAGATTCATTCAGTAGAGCCTTCGCAGCCTGATATGATAGGTCTCCCGACCGGGTTAGGTTTGTGAATCTTTGCTAGAGATTCGTGGGAGGTTTGGTGTCAGGGATAACCATTTCTTAGTCATGTCTTCAATGTAGTCTCTGTGATGAAGAGCATTGATGAGTTGTGTGGCTTTTTGAGACTGTTTCAAATGCCATGGGTAATTAAGTGGCTTATAGTTTTCTTTCTCATCTGAGAGAATCTAACGTGACCCTCTCGTATTACATTATCCATGGCATTAGAAACCTCTCAAAAAGCCAAAGAACTCATCAATTCTCTGTATCACGGAGACCACATTGATGACATGACTAACAAATGGTTATCCCTGACACCAAACCCGTCACGAATTCCTGTTTTTACGTCACCATATCGCGGGCTCAAGCTTAGAGCTCACCGAGGTTAGCTGGACAGTCGGTTAGCTGGTACAAAGCTGGTACTGGTTTTCGGTTGGATTGCAGGCTCAACCCAGGTCAACTCACCTAAAACATAAGCGAGGCTTCATTTTTCGCGCGCTTTCTGTGGCTCGACGCGGCTACACGGCCATACTACGTCAACCATGCTTTTTATTCATTTTATTTTTTCTTAACTTTGCCAGTCAAGCTGGCAGAGCGCCACAACAGCTTGCGCCAATTACTGTGGCCCCTTTTTACCCTCCCAACCATGATACACAACAGAAGACAGGCCACAACACCGGGAACTACGTGCCCTACTCTTAGCGACAAGTGTGTGGGTTCTTTTACCTCCCACAGGATTATTATTATTGAAGGGTTGTGAGACGGGACCTCCGTCTTATCGTCCTTATCCGAGAAGACTTGAAATTCTAACCATTTGCAGATGTAGTTTCAAAGGCTGCACTTTCTCCTCAGTTATTTAAAGACCCTGAGTGTTGGTCCGGCCGGAGTCGAACTCACGACCTCCCGCGTGACAGTCCGGTGCTCAACCAACTGAGCCACCGGTGCGCGGTGTACTTCTTACACAGTCAACGCTTTTCGTGTTCAGGTGGAAAACGGTTTGGAAAGTGTTTTCTTTCTTCATTTTTCGCTAGTT
>NC_090892.1:43336263-43343763 GCF_036669925.1 Montipora capricornis
TCAAGACATAAATCGCTTTCTCAAGTCTTTTTGAGTTTATGCATCTTTCTTGACTCTTGATTCTCGCATCTCAAAACTCGAACATCTCGACCTTCGCGATGCGAGAATCAAGTTTCGAGGATCGAGTTGAGACTGTCAACTTACCTTTGAGCGGCACTGTATTGATGGCATAATGTTCAGGGTTTATGCAAGAAGTTCACTTTGTTTCATGGTGTGAAATATTTCTCAGACATTGCAACCTGTTTTCATGGCGTGAAATATTTTCACGTTGACTGTGACCTTTTTCACGGCTTGAAGGGGAAATTTCACTCACATTCCAATAATTTTTTACAATTTCAGGCCCAGGACCGTGAAAATAGCCATATCATGAAATTTGGATAAGCCCCCCTTTTTGCGTGAAGGGTCACATATGTTGATGGAATGTGAGCTTTAAGGAAACTGACTGAACTCGTTTTGCCAACTTACATCTTGCGTTATTTTCATCTATAATAAAATAATGCATTTCTGTAGTGTTACTCTTTTAGCATAATTTGTGATTGTATTTTTTTGGGGGAACTTTATCAAGTTACCATAGCCACCAAAATAATCTTTGATAGAAGAGTCATCAAGAGGCCAATCTTGAGTTTATTAGATCATGTCGAAACAAAGTTATTACAGCTACAAGACTTCTTTAAACAAGGTATATTGTCTCACAGATTTTCATTGTCTTGTCTAGCCATCTGACACCACTGACCAACCCACGGGACCCACAAGTGATGCAAATGCTGCAGCGCCTGCTTTGGTTATTTGGGGAACAGATGTTGTTGTGAGTGAGACAAAGGACAAGTTCAAGAAATTTATAACTGAGTTTGTAGATGAAGATGCAGAAGACATGGGTGATGGCTTTGATCCCCTGTTACCAATTTACATGCAGCGACTAGACGAGGTAAACAGCTGTTGCACTCGCCAACCCTTGGCTTGGGTCAAGTTCAGTAACATTATTATTAACCCTATTATTACGCCTAAACCGGCCAAAACCAGCCAGATTAATATTTTACTCTGTCTATCGCCAGACGATTTTACTCATCAATTGGGGAACCCCCAGGAGTCAATGGGTTAACTCCATAAGCTAGACGAAGTTAGCCAATGTCTGTTGTATGCATCATTTTCTTTTCTTTTGTGATCCATCTGTTTTGTTTGTAGCCATAGTTTTCAATTTCCTGGGTACTGGGGTTATTGTGACTATTATACTGTTACGAGTGACAGCTCTACCGTGAGCCATAAGCTTACTTGCCTTCCTCTAAGGACTCTCACATTTCCATTTTCATTTGTCCTGCACTGCCTCTTCACAGATTCATGTATTGGAGACACCTTTCTTGAACATTGACTGTGGTCACCTGAAGACCTTTGATGCTGACTTGTACAGGCAGCTTGTGTGTTACCCACAAGAAGTGATCCCTACCTTTGACATGAGTGTCAATGAAGTTTTCTTTGAAAAGTACCCAGGTGCACAACTACAACATCAAATCCAGGTGTAGTGAGATTATTACTTGACTTGAATAGTTATTATTTAAAATTTTGTGATATAAGCAGAGCTAGAAAAAAAATTGAAATTCCAACTTGCCCAATGGGCAAGAAAACCTCATGACCCTACTTGCCCAACGGGCTCATCCAAATTTCAAGTGGAATAAGATCTGTCTCTTCAGTGACTTGTTTTAGATCCAGAGTTATTAATTTTCAAGTGAAGTACAGCAATGTGTGGTTCCAGAAAATATCCATACCCCCCACGGAAGACTTTTGATGACCCTCCCCACAGGAATTTCCAGAATTTTTGTACTTATGAAAAAAAAAGTGAATTAGTTACGTAAATACGGTAGAATTTTATTACAACAGTGTAAACATTAAGGTTGACCTTATTAAAAATATAACGCTTGGTTAAGCTAAATGTGACCGAGGCCGCGCGAGTAAAGAGGGTAGCGAGCAACGAGGACAAATGTGAACCCGTATATGACAATTTATTGGCCAAATAATGTAAAAAGGAAGATAACAAAAGGAGACAAACGCCGAAATTATCAGCCAAGCACAAAAGGCAACAATAAAAGGCTAAGAGAAAAAGGGCAATAGCGCTAAAGAACAAACACGCTAAAATTACTAAACTGCGAGTATAAAGAAGAACAACTAGGAAAAACGAATAACTAAAACAACAACTAGAAAACTACAGGATAACACTAAACGCGAGTGACATAAACAAACCTAGCGACTGTAATGTCACGCAAGGGCAAAACTGTGACAACAACACGTGACCGGCAATATGATACGAAAACGAGAACTACGCTAGAATCGTCCAAGAAAATAACGATAAAACTAGAAACAAACGAAACCTAGTGGACGACAAGCTCTACAAATGTAAGGGAAACTACTGGAGCAAACTGTGGAATGGAACAACGAGAAAACGTGGAGAATAATGCGAAACGATTGTAAACATTTCGGAAGCTACGTCCTCGAATGAAAACTAAAGAACATGCACCGAAGGAAAATATAAATGGTAAACACTTACCCACTCCATGCGAAGGGAGAACTCTGAAAGAACTTGGAAGACTAGCTAGATGTTCGCTCGACGATGGACTTTAACTTGTGAGCAATTAGGACGTGTTGGGCGTCTAATGTATCCGTTTAACACAATAAACAATGAGCTCAAAGAAACTAATGGCTGACATCCTGTTTTTTAACGATACGATTGGTCAACCATGGCTAGGTAAGCCACAAACTGATGAAACTTTCCTGTTTTCTGTGTCTCGATGAACCACAAAGCATATATGTGCTCTAGCAGCACAATAGATAAAGAAACAGTAGTCTTAGCGGTTTTCCTAAAACAAAGCTTGTCTTCCTGCACACGTATCGTGCGGCAGAAATATGACAGAGCTTGATGACAACAAAGCACAACCGAAACGAACATTTTCCGTGGGAACCGAGATAAACAGAACCACAAAGTGAAACCGAAAAATTGCTTTGTCACGTATAATCGAGCTCGGTTACATAAACTTTTAGCTTCTTTGCCATAAACTTTGCAAATTATGTTTGTGTTGTTTTTATGTAAGATTATAAGCTTAAACATTTGGGTTGCACGTCGACTGTTTCACATTTTTGCAAACTTTGATAAGAACGTTTCACTCGCTTAAACAACTTCGCAAACAATAGTAAATAAAACAGAAAGTTACAAGGTTCCTTTGTCTACACATTTTGTCAGTTTCTTCAAGTTGATTCTTATTTAGGGACCACACATGTTAACACGGTAGGTTTTGTGAATGTTGTCACAAAGGTGATTGTTTTACAAAGAATATTATTGACACGAAAATAATCCATCATATTGTAAACTTAGTTATGGTGATTTAATTGCAGTCTTAAAATTTACTGACTCTCCAGCGGTCATTCTCGCCAGTAAACGACACCCAGCCTCAATGTTGCTTGCCTTTGAGCCATGGATGAAATCCAGAGGGCGACTTTTATTGTTTTTGGCACAATTTACTTCCTCCAAACCCCTGTTTTAGAATTTGACGTAACGGACTAAAGCTCAACAATCTCGTTTCCCGATCCTTTACTCAAAGAAGGGAAAACTTGATTCCCGGTTCCTGTCTGTGGTCTAAATGCCACCCACAAAAAAGAAAATATTGTTGCATGCAAGCGTTGAGATGGTGGGAACTTGCGTCTCGTCGCATTTTCAATGAGTTACTACCCCCAATAAAACATGAATCCTATCAAAAATGTGTTTACTGCATGTGAAGGTAGCGAAGAGCGATACTCAAGTGAACGGAAGTGTTGGTTGGATGAAAACGTGACAAAGCTGGAAGTCTGGGGACGAGAGTCCAGTTGACACCGCCATTTTAAATGTTTGGAATCCGTTCCAAATGAAAGACACAAATTTGTTCTTAGCTTCGGGAGATTGTAGCGCTGGCTAACAAGAGAAACATTGAAGCTAATAATGTTAACTTAATCTCAAAACTGACTTTTGTTTCAAAACAACGTACGTAAGTATGTTTTTGTGCTTCAGATCGGTCGTATGTTGCTTTCAATGCTTTGTACGTGGTTCGTGACCTTTTGGAAAAGTAGTTTCCCTCAAAACCCCCCTACCCCTCGGAAATTACTGCCATTTAGTCCTCCTTCTCCCTTGGAATTTCCAATGATCTTCCATGGGAGGGGGGGAGGGGGTATGGATATTTTCTGGAACCCCCCAATATGTAACTTAAATTTTCTTTTTTAGCTTTGATACAGGGGCCGCAGAGTATGTTTGAAAGTGGGGGGGGGGGGGTGGGAGGGGGCTAGATCTTGGTATATGTACAAGTGGTGTAAACTACTGCCTTTGATCAAGTAAAAATAAACACTGTAAGCAAACCCAGCCCCTCCCTCTCTGCAGCCCCTTTGATGGGGTCTTCCTTGCATGGTTTTTCTCTTGGTGTACATTGCACAGTAAAATAAACCTAATTTAAACGTTCGCATGTTTCTTTGAAATAAATGCTCGCTCTCTTGTGCGGAAAATGGAATTAAATCAATTCTCTTTATTCGCCTGAGATCGCCTTCAATTTGGGAGTCTCCAAAGTTCAAATTCAGATCATTTATTCGGATATCTTCATTTTCTCTTACTTATCTACATAACTCCATTTCGCGTGAAGAAATTTCCCTCGGAAGTAAGTCAGAATTTCTTTGACAAACTTTTTATTAGTTTGATGGAAGGCTTTTTTAACATTCTCCTAGGGCGGTGAACATCAATTTGCCTCGTAACTTTTCTCTTAGGTAGAGCCGGTTATCTTTTGCAAACCATACAAAAAGCTGAGAAGGAAATTTGACCACGGTAAATAAAGGTCACGTGGTAGGAAACTATGCAGATTTCACAGTCCACTTTTACCTCGGCGTTTGATTTATTCTTTGAAAGTAGTGGATTTTCCATTCATGTGAATATCTTCATTTTCAAAATTTTGAAAAAGCTGGAGGTATGAAATCTGCTCATGGCAAACTTTCATGGACAAGATAAATAAGATGTAATTATGTTAATTCATGTCTGTGATGACAAAGCTACAGCTCCTCAAATTTTACTTTCAAAGAGTCCCGATTTATTATCGTGAAGAAAAAAAGTGTTAACTTCAACTTTTCAGCTCTTTCATCAAATTTGTGGAATAAAACCTGACCCTTCGAGTCATGAAGCGTGACAAATTAATTACACTACTCTCATGCAGAATGTTATTTGAGACGTGGTATTTAAGTAATTACACTAATGTTTCCCGCTTCGCGTGTGGAGAAGAAAATACTGTACAACATAAAATATGTCTCACTATTTCTTTATATCTTTTGGGTGAATTTTAAATTGCTTACATTTCTTTGTTAATTTAAATGAATGAGTGGGTGCTTGCCCGGCAGGCAAGTGGTGTGAGAAAGTTGCTTTCCCAAGCATGAAATCTACTTGTTCCAGACGACCGGACAGGGTTTTCTCAAGTGCTGATAAGCATGAAGATTAATTTGCAGAATTTTAGTAAAGTAAATCCATTATGAAACTGACTTGTATAAATAATATCAATGATTTTATTAGGTCAGAACCTTCAATGCAGACAAAACCAAGAATATGAGGTCTTTAAACCCAGAAGGTAGGGATTTGAAAATAACAAATAAACATTCTGCAGTAGTGAAAAATTAGCTCTGCTTCTCAACTGTGTTTACTGCAATAATTATAGATGTCCTGCTATGTAACAACCACTTTCATCACAGATGCCTTTGCAGATGAGTTTTATGTTTGTAAACATTTTAATTAGTTTGATAACCCTTTTACCCCTGGAAGTGAGACTTACTATTATTATTAATATTTATTTATTTATTTTTATATCCATCACCACTCAATGATGTTATTCTGTAACACTTACAGTACCGTTCAAAGATAAGTGAATCATCAAACGCGTTGACAACGCATTGAGAACGAAGAGTCAGCGCGTTTGAAAGTAAAACCAACTTGTTTGCAAACTAGTTTCTTTTCAACACGTTTGGCCTTTGTTATTCATTTTCGCACCTTTGAGTTGTGTTTTTAGTTGCATCACGAAATGAAATCATGAAATCAAATCATGAAATCAGTTTTGACAGATACATAATCGGCAAGGGACGACCACGAAACAGATTCTCAGGCATTGTAAAACTCTGAAATAATTTTCGATCAATAATCTGGTACCTTATGGAGCAATTTTGTTTGTTTTGCGGCAAAACTAAAAAAATCTTTCAGCAAACTGGCATGTGCTGCGACAGAAAGACTCTCTCCAGATGTAGTGCGTATTTTTTATACACTTTCCACATTCCGCGGATGTTCAAACCAAATTTCTAAGTGAACTACGATGGCTATTTTGCCGCGATCTTTCTTGTAAAGTTGTCTTGCACTTTACTAGAGCAGTAAGATATTCAGCAGACAAATCCGTGAAACGTTTGCTATCGCCACCATTTTGAAGTCCTGGTTTGCTTGATGTTGACCTTTCATCCCCTCCCTACTGATGTTTAGTTTGTCTTGCAAGGAACTGAAGGTTCATTCAGTTTCATGAGGTATTAATAATATTTTTTTCGGGGTTTTATGGGGCTTTAATGTGGCAGTCAAATCGAAACGTCAACTACCCCGCCTGGGCATTTGAACTTTTACTGATCGGTTTTGGAGAAGTTATGCAGAGGATAATAGGAAATGTGTTATGCATGTGACAAAACCTGATGTCATTGACGCAAGTGGTTCCGTTCAAGTTTGTGCAGGGCACCAAAGCGGAAGTGAAGCTGCAATTCATGGAATGCGGAGCATCCTTGATGCTGATGAAACGGATGCTGTTCTATTAATTGATGCATCAAACACTTTTAACAGGTGGTGAAGAGTTAATATCAGCACCACACAGGGCGACCCTCTATCCACTTTTAATGCGACTGCACGTCTATAGAGAAGCAAAACAGTGTTGGTTTGCTGATGACGCAAATGGACTCTATCAGAGAGTGGTCGTGCACTGGGTTACTTCCCAATACCAAGAAATGTTGTTTGATCTTCAAACCGGAACGCGAACAGGCTGTGAGGGAGATGTTTAGAGACACTGCTATTAATGTCACCATTGAGGACCACAAACACTTAGTCACGGATCTAGGTTCTAGATCATTCCTTGAAGAATATGTTGGGAAGAAAGTAGACGAATGGGTCAATGAAGTTACTAAACTTGCAGAGTTCGCCATTTCACAGTCTCAAGCAAGCTACATGTATACAGCCTTCACTTTTGGTCTGCGGCACCATTGGACATACATGTACAGTGCAGACCAGAAATAAGCGTCTTACGCAGACGCAAAATGCACAGACATTTTTTGCACACACGTGTTTTTAAATGCACATTTTTCTTTAGTTATTCAAAGTCGTATTTAGCTGTGATGTTCATTGTTGCACAAAACAATAGGCAGTCCATAAAATGAATATTTAATTCCTGTGATCAACTCACCAGAACATTTGAATTGAAGAGCGGTGTCAACATGTCA